>NC_051163.1:91859273-91999306 GCF_013339745.2 Dermacentor silvarum
GGTAACAAAATTGTATTGGTAAATTTCCATCCTAAAGAGAGCGGTAAAAAACTATAATCAGAGAACGCAACAAAGAGGTAACCAATATGTTAGAAAAGCATGAACGCGGGTCAACGACCTTGGAACAAGAGATGTTGCTGTCGCTGACATTTCGACAAAGGTACTTGTCATCAGGACAGCAACTGTTCTCTCTGGCAGCGTTTTTGCGTGTGAATAGCTCACTCGCCCATATCCTCATTGGGGGAGAAGAAACTGGTGCGTATAGTAGGTGGAGAAGCCGAAGTGTTATAATTCAGTTTTTAAGTGATTGTGATGTAGTGGGTAGGGGCACCGCTGTTAGTTTTTACAAAGAGTAGGGGTGACCAAAACAGACAATGATGTCCACATGTAAGTAAGCTATATTCGAGCCTTCCTCAAAACCAAATTAGGAATTAAGATAAAACGTTTGGGACATTTGGAAAACAAACAATGAAGAATTAAGAAAAATAAGCTTTGTATCAAGATGTGTCTTGTTAAGATCAGTGGAAATGACAAAGGTACGTTATGAATGTACCTTTTTGCCGAAAGGTGATGAAGCAAAACAATATTGACCTAATAATAAATAAACAAGGACCTCAAAATTACTATTACAAGGCCTCACTGCGCGGTGAACTTCGCAAATTCATCATCCAGAATCTCCGATGCTACTCACTCCACGCTGATAAGTGTTCAGACTATTAGACATGTAATATGTAATCGCTAGGAGTGAGGGTTAGCGAAAAACATCTCAGGAACCTGGATTTGCAATTGGCATTTCCATATTCAGCAATGCTCGTGATGAGTGGCAATGAATAATAGGGGACCTTATCAGGCAATGTAAAAAGTTAGTGTGAATTTAATCTGCAGAACAGAAAGGAAAGAGAAGAAAATGCCGCGACCAGCAGTCAGCCTCTATAATCTGCGCAAAAGCTCGTTTATCAAGGCCAGTTGCTCCCAGCATACGTGGTTTACGAGGACTAAATTTGCTGAAGAATAAAAATGGGTTAGAGCGCATACGGCAAGTACTAACGAGTCATGACCTGCAGCTTGCCGAAATCATTTAGCAAAAAGTGCTCAGTGATTGCATTCTACGAGCAATGGAAGGAATATTTTATGCCTGAGCATATGAGAAAGGAATACATTGGTGTGAAACATAGAGAAAACAAGTACAGCTGATACTTGAGATTAGGCGTCAGAAATTGAGCGCGCAGGTCCTGTATTAGGTAGGAAAGTTATCAGTGGTACATTTAACTTACAGAATGGGTACCAAAGAAAGGGAAGTGCACTAGACGCCAGCAGAAAACTAGGTCAGGTGATGAAATTAGAATAATTGCAGGTGAAACGTACAATCAGCTAGCGCAATGTACGGGTTTTGGAAGTCGCTGAGAGAGGCCTTCGTTCTGCAGTTGTCAAAAAAATAGGCTGCTACTGCTGCTGTTGCATCTGATGATGATGATTGCCATTTGGCCCAGAATATTTGATAAGAACCCGACCGACGGACAGACAAAAAAATCCAGGGAGGACAAATGCTGTGGTACATACAGAAAACTTTGGTTTAAATTTAAAAAAAAATAACGTTAGAGTGCCGAGAAGCTTAAGCTTGGTGTCCATTTGGGACGTAGTTTGTGAGTGAAGTTATCAAGAGAATTTATCATGTTTCAAGCTCGTAAGTCTATTGTGATGGTTTTGATCGGTTATGAATTTCAATGAAGGAAAGAGCAAGCTTCGGTATAAAGAAGCGCTCTTGTATATAGAGAAGATTTGAGCGACGAGATATTTTTTTTTTCATTTACTTGTGTTAATGTTGCATAGACATAAATGAAGGAACAGCACCTGACGTATTCTATGTAAATAAGAACGTCAAAGCCAACCTAGAAATATCCTTGTTTACTTGAGACATATGGGTTCCGAGGGAATTTATTTCTAATATTAGAATGCTGCATAACTGGACTCTACCGTTCTACAAGACACCTAATGAAGGCCTATATATGCAAAAGTGAAAAGCTAATATATTTAATAAGCAGTAACTTTCTGGAATATCCTTGTTAGCCCAACAAATATACTTGGTATGCATACCACTCCACGTTTTCATGGGTTTACGGCCCGTAGCAGTGCATACATTAACCAAATTTATATCTGCATAGCACATTCGCGTAACGAAATTGTTGTTGTGCGATTTATAACGTTTTCACCAGGAAAATGAGTTCCATGCCAAACTAATGCACCATATTATTTACATCTTCAAAGTGAGGGGACATGTCGGTTGATTAATTTTGAGGAGTATAAATGCTGTACATGAATTAGACCGCACAAATCAGAATACCTCGTCTCTTAAGTATGTGTGTGGGTCATGTATGTCAAAATGAATGTTTTAGTCGGGAAAATGTTGCTGTGGTCACACGCATACCTCAGTTGCGCACAATGCATACTCTCCTTGAAAAGCGCCCCTTCCCAAAGACTCATCTCTTCAACAGTGCTGACTCGAACTCTTTTGCATTTCAGCCTACGCCTTCGTGAATGAATGGGCCCATTTCCGCTACGGTGTGTTTTATGAGTACGGGCGCTTGGGACACGAGAAGTACCCTATGTCCTACTGCCCGTGTTGTAATAAGGTGGGCTCCCAGCATTTTATTTTTTCTGTGTAGCGCACTGCGTTGCTTCTATATTAAGTCAGCTTTACTACCCAGTGTAGTGAAAAAAAAGGAGACGACCTAACCAAGCATACAATTACCTAATAATAAAAGCGTGTACTGGTAACATAGCCATTAACTGACTGCCACCCGCCGGGGTGGCTCAGTCAGCTAAGGCGTTGCGCTGCTGAGCACGAGGTCGCGGGATCGAATCCCGGCTGCGGCGGCCGCATTTCGATGGAGGCGAAATGTAAAAACGCCCTTGTGCTTGCGTTGTAGTGCACGTTAAAGAACCCCAGGTGGTGAAAATTAATCCCAAGCCCTCCACTACGGCGTGCCTCATAATCAGAACTGGTTTTGGCACGTAAAAAACCCAAGAAAGAAGAAGAAGAAGAACTGCCAGTGACACTCTTTCTGACAAACGATTGCGGTTTATTTTTCATCGGAAGGTAAATCTTATCAGGCATACTGTTCCACCGCCTCTAATACTGGACTTTCGTTGTGCGTGGAGCTTGCAAAAAGTCGCGCAACTAAATGACTCATCGCAACCGCCATTTCCCTGCCACGCGTGGCATTACTCAGCTTGCAGTTGCGTGGCGTTGTGCTTGTCATTTTATTCTACGAGAAGGGGTTTCGGTGTTCAGTCGTAGTTCTCCGCGAGATGGGGTTTCGGTGTTCAGTCCTAGTTCTCCGTGATGCTTGCGTGAAGTGGCACTCCTACACTCCATTTCTCAAGTCGTTTGCAGAACGTGGAAGGTGCAGGTTCGCTTAGCCATTAGGATGGCCGATTGCCTCTAGAGATGTGTCCATCCGCATGCCGTTCTCTACTCAGCGGCTGCGGACTTTGCACTATACGACGTGCATGAGCAAATGTCATATCTCTGTAACGTATCATGTACGAAGTAAACATTAAACTCCTTGATCTTGGCATTAATAAAGCAGTTACGCCTGGAACTATATTTGTCTGCGCAAGGTTATTTGCTTGTGTACGCATCGTACGTTCGGAAGCGCTGCGAACGGCTTGTGAGATGAAATATACATGCCTTATCGCACGTCCGTCGAGCTGGAAAACGGTCTTCTACTATGTCATCGTTTCAGTGGGACAGCCGTGGTACAGTAATTGGAACTGTCTCGCTATTCTAAATGTTGTCAGTTCGAATGTCACGTGGATCCAAGGGCTGTTAGTTCTGCTAAGCGCCATTTTAGATGGTTGGTCAACCTACCACCCCCGGCATTGTTCTCTGCGAGATGGCTATCCCTATTTGAAAGTTAAGTCTCTGCGCACTTGTGCTATTGAATAGTAGGGCTTCCAATCGTGTTTCCAAATGATTGAAGCCCGCGTGTGTATCGCGACTGAGACACAGACAAAGATAAAGAGAGGGAAGATCGGTTGCACGAGAAAAAAGAGGTAAGCATGTCGACTTGCGAACACCTTGGTCAGCAGGGTGGGGAAGGGAAGTGAAATGGCAAAAGTTTACACAGTCAGAAATAGGAAGGAAGAGAGTGCGCAGAAGTAGCAGCTATGCGCAGCGTAAGTTTGCACTATTGCCTGCAAGTGTTCACTCCTAAAGTGCAACACAAGTGAGGCAACCACGCCATCATTCTTTTCGAGAACATGGGAAGCCTCCGTCCTCTCCCTATCACCATAACCACAAATAATTTAATCGCAACACTTTGAACCAATTTGCAGCCATCGAGCGGGTAAGTAAGTTACTTACCCGCTCGACGGAGAGCGGGTAAGCGGGTTACTTTCCTTGTAAGTACGATCGAAAACACAACGCTCAAATTGTGAACCAGCTGTCATTTATGCTTTCACATATGCTTTCTTTTGAGCTCTGCAAGCAAGCAAAAGTTAGAATGAGGGTTTACCTCCTCTATGCAACTGAGTTACGTGTTCCTTGACAGGCTCTAAAATATCATGATAATGAAACTTGTGCGTTAAAGAAATTGATAATTTATTGTAAGCAAAACGACCCCTGATTACATGCCGTTGCTAATATTTGCTTGCGATGCAAAATATTAGTAAAAGTTACGTAACACCACCGTTGTACACTGCAAAATATTCTGCCGTAATGCTAATCTCTAAAGCAGTAAACTTGTAGTCAACTTAAAACTGAGCAAGCATTTTTCACCCTTCTGCTTGTCATTCCTCACAATACCTTCTTCTATATGTCACAGAAATAGAAACATATTTATTCGGTAGCCCAACGCCTTTTTTTTCTTGCATAACTCCAGTGCGTCGTGTGGTAGGCAGACGCATGGATAATAAAACTCGTCTGTATTTTTAATGTGCCACCATTTAAAATATGTTCTATTGGTTCCAGGAAGTGGTACGTTGGAACTCGTGCTCGGATAGGATTGAGCATTCTATTCTTAATGAAAATATATGCGTATATCACGACGGCTGTTATGCCACTGAAGATTGCGTGGTCGTGGCAACTCAACCAGAACGAGATCCCGTTGAATCGTCGCTCATGTTCCTTCCACGACTCGAGAATGTAAGTTTTCTGCAGCTACATCTGTCATGTATCTAGTTTTCATAACAGCCTTAATGACCGACAGGTTTGTTTGATTATGCAATCTCCCGCCTGTAAGATAAGGAGGAGACGTCTGTTACATTTGCGTTTATTTAAGTTTGCCTTTTCAGAACTTGGCAAAAAGCCAGAATGATTTGGATGCAGAAAATGTCTAATTTGTTAACTACTTGCGCACTGTGTCGTAGGTAAGAATAAAACGCTGATCTCGCTACGCTTTTCTCTGCGCGGCGCTGTGTGGCTGCCCATGGCAGCAGGCGTTGCCGATATGCTCACTAGTAAGCGCACTGCATCACTGGTGATAAAGAATTAAGTGGAACTTTCCTGAACGGAACTGTGCAAGATATGCATAGCATTATATGACTCGCGGTGTTGTGCGAAATTTATTATGCGTGGTAATGATGTGTGTTATTGTTATGGTGATACAGTATGCGCTATTTATTTATATATGCGTACCGAGCACGAGTAGAGAGATTCACATATTTACATCGCCGAAAATATACGTTCCGTGCCATGCGGATCGACATCCATACAATGCTACGCATATCTTCGACATTTGCCATTCACAGACTTTCTGCTTAATTTCTTCGGTGGTATAAACAACGCGTTATCGCTGTCATAGGTAGCACAGGAGGGACGGCTGTGCGTGCATGCGTAATTTATGCACAAGTGGCGGATGATCTCGTTTTGGGCCCTCTTTAGTCGCTGTCCATCCTCGAATGGTAGGTGTTTACCATACCAGGACGTCTCGTACTGCTTGCTGTCCTTCTTTTATTATTGGCGTGGGTATTTCTGGCCTAGGTGTAACACCACCTTTCTGCGTATGCCGTATGGAGAATGGTGAAAGCTCATGGGCTCCTAGAATGTGTTGTGTCGGCGCGCTGATTATTATCGCGCACAATGGGGCGTTTGTCACTGCACTGCAGATGTCAGCTAGCAGCTGCAGACAAGGGGCTCAAGCTGTGCATTTTGGCCCTGTATTAGGCAGCAGGTTTTCTTGCTTAACATGGAATTTATCAAGCGCCTAGCCATGTGACGCTACACAACAAAGAACAAATGTAGCCACTGACATGTGGTACATAATCAAAGGCGCAGGCAGTTAACAACAGCAACTCAATGTAAGCTACAAAATAGCTCGGTCTGCTAGGCGGCGACACAAGCAATGCAAAGCATACATCTTGCGTTGTTTTCATCACTATTGCAGGGATCATCTGTGCCTTTGCTTGTGCTGGTCGACAAATACTTACTTTTAATTTGAATGCATTTTCTTCTCACAGTCAACTCAGTTTTGTGGCATGTACCTCGCTGTTTTCCTGGGCTGATCCGGAAGATGGTGCGGTACAAAATTTGAGCCAGCGCCAAGACAGATATCGCGGTTTGTCACTTAACCGTACACGTTCGTCTAAATTATAATAAAAGAATTGTGCACCGAAAGAAAACATTGGGAGACACTTAGACTTTGCTTTATAAGCAGAACGCAATAACAATAAACGGTTGCCTTTGTTTGCTGAACCATGCGAAATGCTTCTTATTATTCATAATTATATCATTTCAAACTCAACGAAGCTTCCAAACACTCACATAACACCTGTAATTAACTTACTATTCACCATACACAATCATTAACCATACGATTTACTGGAACCAAAAACTTCTCATCGATACATCACTCATACACATGCATCCACTAGCACCTTCGATTAACCACCATTCTCTTTAATACTGTGGCATACTGTCACTGTGGCATACATGGCAATGATCTAGCGGACGCAGCGGCCCGATCTGCTCATGACGGTGTCAACTGCGTTGCCATTCCTCTTTCGAGAGCCGACGCAGCGAAAAAACTTTCCGCGCTTGCGCGTGAACTAACATTGATGCAATGGAATTCCTCCGATTTCACAAGTGCACGCCTTCATGCCCTGGACCCTAATTTACAGCTTCGTATTCCATTCGACCTTCCACGACGGGACTGCACACTTCTAATCCGTCTATGGCTTGGAGTAGCATTTTCAAATGCGTACTCCTTTCGTATCGGAATGGCCAATAGCCCACTTTGTGAATCCTGCGGGTGTAACGAAACAATCGCACACCTTCTTTGTGAGTGTCCTCGTTTCAACCCGCAGAGAGCAGCTCTCTCAGCGACAATAGATCAACTGGACAAACGCCCAATAACAGAAAAGAACATCTGTAGCGCCTCAGCATGCGGCGCCCGTCAAGGAAGACGAAGTTGGCATTCGAACGCGCGGCAGGTGCAGAGCGAGAATAAAAAATCAGTTCGAAAACTCAACGCTGTCAGGGCTGGATCTTTCTCGTGTTAGCTCCGACAGTTAATGGTGACCCGATAATGAACACGCAACCCCAACCATCCCGCATGGATCCTGCCGGCTCTTCCACCCAGCCTACCGGTCCTGACGCCCAAGAAGACGCCAGACCTAACAGTGCTGCGGTGGCTGCGATCCAACACGTCAACCTGCCACCATTTTGGCCAAACAACCCCTGCACATGGTTACTGCAGGTCGAGGCGTACTTCCGTCTACGGCAAATCACCAGCCAACAGACCAGGTACTGGCATCTGGTGTCCTCCTTACCTCCGGACGTAGCCGAAGACTTCACAGATATTTTAGCTTCGCCGCACCCGAGCCATCCCTACGACACGTTGAAGGAAGCTATCATTTCCCGCAAGTCCGAGTCTGAACACAGCAGACTCCAACAGCTCATCACGGCCACAGAGCTCGGTGACCGTCGCCCATCCCAGCTCCTGCGACACATGCGCCAGCTCATTGGCGGGACCTCCGCCCCTCAAGAGGAGAAGCTTTTGCGTGAGTTGTTCCTTCAGCGCTTACCGCAGAGCATGGTCCCGGTCCTCGTCGCTGCAGGAGATGTCCCAGTAGACACGCTCGCTGAAATGGCTGATCGAGTGGCAGACTACTCACGGGCACATAGCCTCAACGCCATTACCACGTCGCCACCGGCCACCGCTGCAGACCCCGCGCTCGCGAGCATCGACAACCGTTTGGACGCCATTGTCAGACGTCTCGATGACTGCGTACCTGCGCATCGCCGATCGGCATCCAGGTTCCAGTTCCACAGTCGCTTCTCGACGTCTCCACGCTCTCCGGGACTTCAGACAACCGACGCGCCACGGGACGACTCGTCCTCGACCATGTGCTGGTACCACCGCCGATTTGGGGCCTCTGCACGCAAGTGCACTCGCCCGTGATCCTGGTCGGGAAATGCGACGACCGGCCACTGACGGCGGCGAGTGGTCCTGGTAGAACGTCATGCCGCCTTTTCTATGTTTCCGATAAGATCACTGGCGCTTGCTTCCTCGTCGACACAGGAGCCCAGGTTAGCGTCATACCGGCCTCCTGTGCAGATCGCCGTCGCAACGAACAGACCTGCCCACTCCAAGCGATCAACAACTCCGCCATTCCCACATACGGCCAACGCTCTCTTACACTTGACTTTGGACTACGCCGTACGTTCCGCTGGATTTTCATCCTCGCTGACGTCTCGCAAGCTGTTCTTGGAGCTGACTTCCTCAGTTTTTTCAACCTTGCTGTGGACATGCATGCTCATCGCCTCATCGATCTCAACACGCGCCTATCCATCAACGGTATACCCTGCACTTCCTCGTCAACGAGCCTTCGAGCTCTCACACCTGCTTCGCCGTATGCAAAACTTCTCGCTGACTTCCCCAACCTCACGAAGCCGCACACCAGAGAGTCACCGGTGAAGCATTCCGTCACTCACCACATTGTGACCACTGGACCTCCCGTTTTTACACGGCCTCGTCGACTTTCTGGAGAACGCCTCACCATCGCCCGCCGTGAGTTTGAGCACATGCTTGAACTTGGCATTGTGCGGCCTTCCTCCAGCAACTGGGCATCGCCACTCCACATGGTCCCGAAGAAAGATCCTGGCGACTGGAGACCATGTGGGGATTACCGCGCTCTCAATGCCCACACCTTACCAGACCGCTACCCACTTCCTCACATACAGGATTTCACATCAAATTTGGCTGGGTGCACGATCTTCTCTAAGATTGACTTAGTGAAGGCTTACCATCAGATTCCTGTAGAACCCGCTGACATTCCGAAGACGGCCATCATCACCCCATTTGGCTTGTTCGAATATGTAAGGATGCCTTTTGGACTGCGCAACGCAGCACAGACTTTTCAGCGCACTATCAACGAGGTCACGCGAGGTCTCGATTTCGTATTTGCCTACCTTGATGACCTCCTGGTAGCAAGCTCATCGGGCCCTGAGCATGAATACCACCTGCGCACCCTGTTTCACCGTCTGGATGATTACGGCCTCGTCATAAATCCCAATAAGTGCGTCTTCGGCGTCGCTACAATCGAGTTCTTAGGCCACCTTGTCACTCCACAGGGTATACAACCGCTCGCCAGCAAAGTGAAGGCTATCCAAGACTTTCCACCCCCGACATCAATGAAACGACTCCGAGAATTCCTGGGCCTACTAAACTTCCATCGCCGCTTTCTTCCTAAGTGTGCCACTTTCTTAAAGCCCTTAACCGACCTATTAGCTATAAAAAAAGACCCGGCTGCGCCACTGGAATGGACCGACGACGCCGCATCTGCCTTCGCCACCGCCAAAAAGGCTCTGGCAGACGCCACCATACTCATACATCCCGTTCCTGATGCCCCAATTCGTCTCATCACCGATGCATCGAGTGTAGCAGTTGGCGCTGTTCTCGAGCAGCACGCATCAGGTTGGCAGCCCCTTGGATTCTTCTCGCAAAAACTCAAACCACCGGAAGTAAAATACAGTACATTTGCCCGAGAACTCCTTGCTGTGTACCTCGCCATCAAGCATTTCCGCCATTTACTGGAGGGCCGGGACTTTTACGTCGTTACAGACCACAAGCCCCTGACGTTTGCCTTCCATCGCAATCACAGCAATTACACTGCAAGGGAGATCCGTCAACTATGCTTTATCTCCGAATTCACCGTGGATCTCAGACACGTACACGGGTCGGAAAATGCCGCCGCTGATGCACTCTCACGCATCGATGCCTTGTCGACCCAGCCACCACTAGACATGGAAGAGCTAGCAGCTGCCCAGAGCAACGATCCTGAGCTGCATAGTCTTCGCTCTTCATCCACGTCTCTATCTTTCACGGAGTGCCTACTTCCATTTTCTACCTCAGTTAATAACGTGCGAAACGTCTACTGGTGTTCCTCGGCCCTTCGTGCCTAAAGCGTTTCGTCGTGCAATTTTTGATCAATTGCACAACATGAGCCATCCGGGTATTCGTGCGACCCAGAAGCTAGTCACATCTCGTTTCCTTTGGCCAAGTATCAATGCTGACGTCCGACGCTGGGCGCGAACCTGCCTTCAGTGCCAGCGTGTTAAAATTCACCGTCACACGGTCACTGCACCATCCCCCTTTCGGCCTCCCGACGCAAGGTTTTCCCACGTCCATCTCGACATCGTCGGCCCTCTTCCACCATCACAAGGGGCCTGTTACCTACTGACATGTGTGGATCGCTTCACCAGATGGCCGGAAGCGTTTCCCGTTTCCGACATTACAGCACCGACAGTGGCCAAGGCTTTCACAAACGGCTGGGTATCACGCTTTGGATGCCCTTCTGTCGTCACCACTGATCGCGGTCGTCAATTTCAATCGGCCCTTTTCACCGCACTTGCCAATATCTTGGGCATTCGACACATCCACACGACTGCCTACCATCCTTCAGCCAATGGCATGGTCGAACGGCTTCATCGACAACTGAAAGCTGCCCTCACTGCTCACCAGCCAAGAGAACGTTGGCTTGATCACCTCCCCTTCGTACTTCTGGGCATCCGATCAGCATTGAAGACGGATCTCGGCTGCTCGTCAGCTGAACTAGTCTATGGCGTGTCTCTGCGTCTTCCAGGTGAATTCTTTGAGCCGTCGTCGCCCCCTTCCACTCATGATGCCGCTACGTACATTCGAGAGCTGCGCACCACGTTTCACGACCTTGCTCCTGTAATTCCTGCCGACCGACACCCCCAATCTGTCTTCGTCAGCCAGGATCTGCATGACTGCAGTCACGTTTTCGTTCGGCGTGACCAAATACGGCCACCACTCACACCGGCCTATGATGGCCCATTTCGCGTCCTCCATCGTACACCTAAAACGTTCACGCTGGACATCAACGGCCGTGAAGACGTCGTGGCTGCCGATCGACTAAAACCTGCATACATTGCCGCTCTCGCGTCCGCGGAGCTTCCATCTCAAGTCTGGACTCCCACATCCAAGCACGTTCACTGGGCGACTCCTATGGCTCACGCTCTACGGGGGGGAGCCCTGTAGCGCCTCAGCATGCGGCGCCCGTCAAGGAAGACGAAGTTGGCATTCGAACGCGCGGCAGGTGCAGAGCGAGAATAAAAAATCAGTTCGAAAACTCAACGCTGTCAGGGCTGGATCTTTCTCGTGTTAGCTCCGACACATCCTTGGAAACTGGCCTACACAAACAACGGCGCGAGCCGCCCTGAAGGCACTGCTGCGTTACTTGAAAGACACCGGACTCAATGACAAATTGTGACTCTGCATTGTGTTACTTAGGACGGAACGTTCAGACAATGCAACACGCGAACGCCTTCGCGGACTTCATGACAGTGCCCACAGAAACAGTTCTGTTTTGTGTGCGTGTGTGATTTTCTTGTTTCCTTCCTTTTTGTTTATTCTTTATTTTCACTTATTTTTCTCTCTCTCTCCTTTCGCATCCCTTTACCCCTCCCCCGGTACAGGGTAGCCAACCGGAGATAACCTCTGGTTAACCTCCCTGTCTTTCCTTTACCTTTTTCTCTCTCTCTCTTTAATACTTCAATCTAAGTACATCATTCCGAATTAGCATATTCACAATTGCAATGTACGCGTCAGTACGTTTTTCTAAGGCAGTTTACTAAATCAGAACACAACCTGCTTATCGATACGTCACACAGACACACACGCACGCACATTCATTTGTTTAGTGCCATGAACCACCAACACTCACATGCACTTCGGTCTACTTAGCCCATTCTTAATTACCGTACTCATAATTAGCATGCACGCTATAGTAAAATGCTCTAAGACATTTTACTAAATTAGGGACCACAAAGCAGTCACTACAACCCCCTCTAACAAGCTTGAACCAATGAGCCTTCGTGAAAGTTTCGCATTCCGAAGGTCCTGGGTTTGAATTCCACATGAAGCCCAATTTTCTTTTCAGCTCAATTACTTTCCATCGCTTACAGGGACCCCTCTCAGAAATTTGGGGTCGATGTGAAGAGCCTTTGAGCTCTTAACGAATTTTAACGAAACTGCCACTTCCATCGGCAGTATCGCACGCGTCCAACGCATCCCTACATGAAAACTTTCGTAATTATCCGAATATCTGTTTTAACTGCTCGTGCCAATAATATCCTCCTATGAGAGTAATGTCCCTTAACTAGTAAAATTGCGGTAAATGTTGCGAGTTACTTTTGAAGTGTGGGAACTATTTAAAAAATGCATCTCGAATATAAGTACCTTTACGTGTTCCGCAAAAACCATTTTCTACGAAACCAATCATGATTCACATTTCATAGAAGTTTACTAAAGTCAAGACTGCTGAATTGATTACTTTCTTTTGTATCACTACTGATAATTTTTCGTGACACTTTATTGCATAAAGGAAGTCACCAAGAACGTTTCAATTGAAAGCAAAAGTACTTGTGTGTCTGGTTGGAATATCAATATTCGTTTAAAGATGTGCTCGGTAAGCCTGGTTTTGTAGGCCGTGTCTTACTCATGCATTGGTTTACTAAATGTTTGCTATATTATCTTGCTCAGTTTGATGTTTGCCCTACGAGGTCTCTACTGCCAGCTACTGTGTGAGCTATCAGTATTTTGCTGAATTCTTAATTTCGTAAAATCGGGGCAAAATACTCTCTTGTTTCTATGCCTGTCTGCTCTCCGCTAATATTTGTAAATGATGTAGGCACTTTTTTAAGCATATTATAAAGGAGGTTTATTAAACGAAAGGCCGAGGACGGGTGGAGCGTTCCACCGAGCACAATCTCGAAGCTCGAGCTTCTGCGGCAGGCGATGCTGTCGGCAATCCTGCTGCCTAAGTGCAGGCGTTCTTCTTCATTACAATTGCCCCATCGGAAAAAGGAGCCATCCTGGCGACTTAGTCTGAAGATGAGGCCACAAAATCATGATACGGCTTGAGCCGCTGGACGTGGACGACTTCGCGGTTGCGACGACGTATGTCAGAAAGAAGGCTGTGTCAATGGCTCGATCAGGTAGCTGACGGGAGAAGTTTGTTGCAAAATGCGGTGTGGTCCATCGTATTTAGGAAGAAGTTTTGAAGCAAGTCCTGGCGTGCGGTTTGGTACGGACAGCCAAACGATGTCTCCCGGTTGAAAAGTTGGGGTCGAGTTGCAGGCATCGTGTTTTGACTTTTGGCGCCTCTGATCGTCCGAAGTGAAGCAGCGGGTCAACTGACGACATTCTTCAGCTTGTCTTGCGGCATCCAAGATCGGCCGGTATTCTGATGCGTCTGGGTGGTAGGGCAGAATAGTATCAATTGTATGGGAAGGATGATGGCCATAAAGAAGATAGAAGGGGGAGAAACCGGTAGTGGCTTGCGTAGCAGTATTGTAGGCGTAGGTGACGAATGGAAGAACTAGGTCCCAATAAGAGTGGTCGGATGCGATGTACATACCGAGCATGTCACGAAGGGTGCGATTAAAGTGTTCCGTGGTACCATTGGTTTGGAGATGATAGGGGGTGCATGTGCGATGAACAATAGCGCATTCAGCAAGCAATTTCTCGACAACTTCAGACAGGAAGGCGCGGCCTCGATCGCTTAGGAGTTCGCGAGGGCCTCCATGACGAAGCACAAAACGTCGCACTACAACAGTGGCGATTTCCTGCGCAGTAGCAGCTGGGAGGGCAGCAGTTTCTGTATAGCGTGTCAAGTGGCCAACGGCAACTATAATCCACCGGTTGCCGGACGTAGTCAAGGGAAGAGGCCCATATAGATCGACACCAACGCGATCAAAAGGTTGAGAAGGACATGGCAGGGGTTGGAGTTCACCGGCTGAGAGGTGCGGCGGAGATTTGCGTTGCTGACGTTCACGGCAAGAACGGACGAAGTTTCGAACGAAGGTGTACATACCCCGCCAGTAGTAGCGGTGCCGAAGTTTTTCGTACGTCTTGAAAACGCCGGCGTGGCCACACTGGGGGTCCGAGTGGAAAGAGGAACAGATCTCTGATCTCAAGGCTCTCGGGATGACTAGCAGCCATGTACGTCCCTCAGGGGCATAGTTGCGCCGGTACAGGAGCTGATCACGGATCGCAAAATGCGGAACCTGTCGCCGAAGTGCTCTAGAAGCCGGAGCTGGTGATGTATCCGAAAGAAGGTCTAAAAGTGATGCAGTCCAGGGGTCATTGTGTTGTTCGGCAGCAATTGTGTCCAAGTCAAGAGATGACAACGTGCGCTCACAGGGTGACTCACGGGTGACCTCTGGCGAAACCGGTGAGCGGGAAAGAGCGTCAGCGTCGGAATGCTTCAGCCCGGAACGATACACTACGCGTATGTCATACTCCTGGATTCGCAGAGACCAGCGAGCGAGGCGGCCAGATGGGCCTCTTAAATTAGAAAGCCAACACAGCGCATGGTGGTCGGTCACTACGTCAAAAGAGCGGCCATATAAATAAGGGCGAAACTTGCCAAGTGCCCAGACGATGGCCAAGAACTCCTTTTCCGTGACGCTGTAATTGACCTCCGCCTTGGTGAGCGTGCGGCTCGCATAAGCCACGCCGTATTCTGCGTGGCCAGGATGACGCTGTGCAAGCACAGCACCAAGGCCTACACCACTTGCGTCGGTATGAACTTCTGTAGGGGCTTGAGGATCAAAATGGCGAAGAATAGGTGGCGTCGTGAGAAGACGGCGCAAGGTGGAGAACGCATGGTCGCAGGCAGGGGACCACGACGAGAGGTCTTTGGCACTACGAAGCAGTTGCGTGAGGGGTGATAGGATAGATGCGAAGTTTTGAACGAAGCACCGGAAAGAAGAGCATAAGCCGATGAAACTGCGAAGTTCTTTCATTGTAGTGGGCTTAGGAAACGCAGAGACGGCCCGTAATTTCTCGGGATCTGGGGTGCTATGCAGGATGCGCCGAGTTTCTCGTTCACCCGAGTTTTACCCGAGTTTGCTCGACGGCAGTCAGTGAACGAAGATAGCAATGAACTTGCAATAACAGCAGGCAAAAAGAAATGTCGAGATAAAGCCGCGTATGCCAACATGAGCGCACCCTACGCGGCACAGTGCTGCCGGGCTTCAAGCACAGAGGACTGCGCAACAAAACGCGCCAGCGCCGCGTATTGTTATCAACGTATTATCGCAATTTAGCAATACCGTCACTGTCCCGCTGTCTATCTGCACACTTGCCGTGAGCCGCTTGCCACGCCTTTCTCGGGCGCGTCAAGGGCGTGCCTCCTTTTTCGGGCATTATCTTTCTAGTCGTCCGTCGAATGCGAACAGGGCACATGCGGTGCATTCTTGCACCTACACTTTTCCTCAATCGAATACTTTGAAATACAACAAATAACATAACCAACATTTTACTTCTTAAAGTATCGGTTTTTTGTTTTGAATGCTGTAAATTTGTGATGACGAACGGACATAGAATGAATTATTAAATTTTGTACTTTTTTGCTGCGAGTGGCGACAGTGAGGCGAAAGCTTACAAGCGGATACATTCTAGAGGGTCACACGCAAGAGGGAGTTCACGCGGTGAGCAGTCGCCAGGGGCGCTGCAGTGCAATGTTCGATGAAGTCAGTCATGACAACGATCTGCCCATTCCCTGTCTAATAGGGGAATGGCAACGCCGCGCTGCGGCATGGCTGTTCACCGCAGGTGCTTCACTTCGGCGGCTAGTAAGGCCGCCGCTTTACCAACTGAAACGACACTTTAGCCATAGAGACGGGAGCAACGGCTGTCGCTGCAAAATGGCTTTGCGGTATTCTGGGTCCGTAGTGACGCAGCACAATGAAAATGCACCAGTTTATCTGCGTGCGCGAAGTCTCCGCGATGCATTGCGAACATGAGCGTGCTGCCCAGCGACACAGTTCATCGCTTGTCACCGCTTGCCCAGTGAAGGTGCCTCCGTGCTCATGTGCGCAGAATTTGAGTGTGTTGTTCACTCCAATGTGCTTGCCGATTGCCTCTGCTGCTGAGCTAACAGCGATCGCAGATGGATATCGTAACGACAGCGCACCAATCGCATTTTGGTGGGTGAGGGCTCTTGTGTGCAGTTAGGAAATTATACTTCGAACGCAGGAAGGTGTTGCCATTGTTTAGTGTGCCGTGCTTGTGATGACAAAATGTCATTGCACTGGGTGTGTTTGCGCTGACCGCTGACCGTGTTTGCTGCACTATATCATTGACAGAGCAGCCATCTCAAATGACAGCTGCGATACGTTGTCGTTGGAAAACACTACGCACTGCTCAAGATCGTCGTCCACCATGGCGAATCGACGCCTTGCAAGCAGCTACAGTGACGTGCCGATAATTATTTGCTTTGCGCTACGTAGCCACAACGCAGGCAATGAACCGTGTTGTGGGGCCATCACAGCCCAAGAAGACATATGCATAAGGCAGCGAAAGTCGGCGCTTTTTTTATAGTGGTGCTGAGTACATCACCGATGACAGTGCGTTGTGCGTGTTTTATTTCGCCGGTCAAGATTGTTAATGCCTCTCAGCTACGCATTACGTCGCTGTTGTCGAAAAATAAGTTGGGCGTGGCCCAACAGTATGGGCGCGCACAAGAGTTACATGCTTCGCTCGGGGCGTGACCTATGGTTTTGATTAACAGGCGAACTCGTGCCAAACTCGAACATCGCGAAACCCCCCTCGAGTTAAACTCGGGAGCATGGCGGCGGCAGCACCAGCCTGTGTCATCGCATCCAGCGGCGGCAAGCGTCAATATGACCATCTGGACCCGTTCACCTACATGACCGACGTAGAGTTTCAGCGTCGTTTTTGCCTTTCCAAAACGTCAGTGCGCTGGCTGTGTGACGAGTTAGGCGAACGCCCTTGTCTGCGGAGACTGCGTGGCGGGCATATTATGATTTCCGAGCACAGACTGATGTGACTAGGCTGCGGAGGAAAAGTTCATGCGATCGCTTCGGCTCTACCCTGTCTCAAGCGCTGCTCGTCCACCGCGTCCTAGCCCCAGACCAGGTCCGGCGTCGTCATCGGAGTACTGGGGCACCTGCGAGCAGCTGGGGTTCAACCCGGGCCAACCAACCTGCGTAGGCGAAGTGGTCACATTATATTGGAAGACTCAGAATGGAAGCCGGGCTGCCTTCCGATGCAACAGGTGCCGAAATCAGTTTTCGCAGTTACACGGTAAAGCTGCACTGCACGGTCAGAGAGGCGAAGGACGTTACTTCGCCAACACAGACCGCCTCGGCAGTCCGAACGACCACCTCTCCAGGCGGCAAATGATTTGGCTCAAGTACTGCGTGAGCAAAAGCGTAGACATATGGCTGTTGAAGGAGATGACCGGCGACTTGTTTCCTCTATAGGAGCACGCCATCGCCGACTAGAGGAACTACCCCCGTAAGTTTGCGAGGGCCAAGCTGCTGGCGCGACCTTCACTCGGTGTCCCCGGGGAGATAGCGCATATTTACGAGCGCCTTCTTCCTGGCGATCAGAAGTACAATAGAGGCCGCCTAATGTCGGGCGACAACTTTCCGCTGAGCTGCCAAAATTACGGCAGTGTTAAAGACGGTGGCCCATGGGTCTTCGGCATGTTCTTGATTCGCAGCACCAGAGGGGTGCTGCGAATATCAAGGTCGACCGACGAAAGGCGGCGATCCTAGGCGCCATTATTGCAGCCAATGTTCAACCGGGGACCATTATTCATAGTGACGAATTGGCCACATACAAATGTTTCCCAAATTTAGTGGATGCTAACGGGGCTATGCCTCAATCCGCATTGGTAGACAGTCAACAAAAGCGTGAACTTTGTGGACCCCATCACGGGCGTTCACACGCAAAAAAAAAGAAAGTTATGGTCAAAAAATTAAGCGCTCCCTCGTCAGCGATGGGTACAGGGTAACTGCACCGATGCTGGAGTCCCACCTAGGATGCATGTGGTGGCAGTCAACATCCACGTGCGCTGCAAAGACCCTTTCGTGCGCTTGTTAGAAGCCACGGATCGCTCGGGCTGGCCACTACAAAGACTCTTTCCTGCGGTTGTTAGAAGCCATTGCTCGACGCTTGCCAGTATGGAGGTGTATCGCAAAGTAAAAGAAAATAAAGCGTAGTTTTCTGACCCTTGTATGTGTTCTTTCCGGCATTCCTGTGTGCTTACACAGTAAGCGCGCGGCAAACCACTTATGCGCTAGCCGACGCTCACTTCGTCTTGTAGCTGGATGCGCGCGCTACTCGCAGCTTTTCTTTAGCGCGAGCAATGAGCGATCTGTTAAAAGCCCAGTGTGAAAACTAGGCGCACACCAATCTCTGCTCGGAAATGGGAGCGCAAGCACGTAGCGAGCCGCACCAATCCAATCTAGAGCAAAGGAGCAACGAGCGATCTGTTATAAACCCAGTGAGAAAAGCAAGCGCACACCAATCGGTGCTCGGAAATGCTAGAGCAAGCACGTATCGAGCCGTGCCAATCGAATCCAGAAAAAAAAGAGGGGGGCGAGCGTGCCCTCGTGGCATAACGCGAAACGTATTTAAATACAAATTAGTCTAATACACATTCCGTGTACATCGTGGAAACATTAAAATGCTTACAACCCACGTTAATGTGACTAATATTATTGTACTAAATGAATTTATTTTATAACTTGCATGTGCCTGTATTGCACTCGGTGGAACGACAAACAAGTGAAAGAAGGCACGACCATGCACCGACCGTATGACCACGTGAGCCCCAGTTTGTCGACCGCCCATATGGCAACGCCCAAGGGATAATAGCTACCCAGAGTGAATCTAGATTAACCAATGAAACTGGAGGCGTGCCGATGGACAAACTTTGTCTTGTTACCATTTGTTCTTTGATCTTGGGGCGTCGCCAGAGCTCGTGAAGATCCCGAGTTTCGCCAAACTCGGCGCATCCTGCATAGCACCCCTGGAAGAATGCCATCCTTGCACACAACGTGGCCAAGGATCGTCAACTTGCGGGCAGCAAAGTGACATTTCTTCAGATTAAGCTGCAGACCGGCTTTGGTCAAGGAACTGAGTACGTGCTGAAGGCGGCGCAGGTGTGTTGCGAAATCAGGGGCGAATACTACGATGTCGTCAAGGTAACATAGGCAGATCTTCCATTTAAGGCCGCGCAAAACATTATCCATCATCCTTTCGAATGTAGCAGGAGCGTTGCAAAGTCCGAAAGGTATGACGGTGAACTCATATAGGCCGTCTGGCGTAACGAAGGCAGTTTTTGGGCGATCGGCCTCCGCCATCGGGACCTGCCAGTAGCCGGACCGCAAGTCCAAGGAGGAGAAGAACTCGGCGCCTTGTAAGCAGTCCAGAGCATCATCAATGCGTGGCAGTGGGTAAACATCTTTCAGAGTGATCTTGTTTAAGCGCTGAAAATCC
Source organism: Dermacentor silvarum (assembly GCF_013339745.2). NCBI lineage: Eukaryota > Metazoa > Arthropoda > Arachnida > Ixodida > Ixodidae > Dermacentor > Dermacentor silvarum. The sequence goes on from NC_051163.1 coordinate 91,879,058, forward strand.
ACACAGAAACGTATTGAACCGTCTTTCTTTGTGACAAGTACCACGGGAGAATCCCACGGGCTCTGTGAAGGCTGAATCACACCTCGACGGTGCATGTCGTCGACCTGGTCCGCAATGACGCGGCGTTCCGTAGCGGATACACGATACGGACCTTGGCGCAGCGGTGAGTGGGAGCCGGTGTCGATGTGGTGCTCGACTGTTCTTCTTCTTCTTTCTGGGGTTTTACATGCCAAAACCAGTTCTGATTATGAGGCACGCCGTAGTGGAGGGCTCCGGAATAATTTTGACCACCTGGGGTTCTTTAACGTGCACTACAACGCAAGCACACGGGCGTTTTTGCATTTCGCCTCCATCGAAATGCGACCGCCACGGCCAGGATTCGATCCCGCAACCTCGTGCTCAGCAGCGCAACGCCTTAGCTAACTGAGCAACCGCGACGGGTTGCTCGACTGTTGATGTGCGGCCTAATAATTCTTGGGCGAAGTCGAAAGAACTTCGGAAATGCTGCAGAAGGGCAAGAAGCTGGGATCGCTGCGAAGGTGTGAGAGCCTCGTCGATGAATGGGGTGAAGACATCCGTAGATGTTGCGTCAGTAGGCACGCGATGCTGTTGGCAATCCTGCTGCCTAAGTGCAGGCGGTCTTCTTCATTACAACATAAATGTTTTCTACATGGTCGCAACGTTCGAATGACAATATAAAGCTGCTTCGCATTAAACGGTGACATTAGTTAGACACTGCAGACACTGTTTGGAATCGTTGCAGAAAGCAGGGTGCGTGCAGTGCATTACCGTATTTTCCAGGTTCTGAAGTGCCTCAATTTATAAGTCGCACCCACCTACCTCGGCCTCTCATGATTCCCCCCCCCCAAAATGGTACATAAGTGTCACCAGTATATCCAAGACACAACTATTTTAATTCAGTCAGCATAAAAAAAACAATGCGCACATATACATTGATCGCGAAAGGCCGAACTGACCTATCAATAGTGCTAAATTTTCATAAACAACTTTGTATGAGCCACAAGTTCTAGATTACCAAATCTTCAATCAAAACTCCTCTCAGGCACAGTAAACCAATATTATTGCACTTCACTCGCCGTCACGAAAGGTCCTGTCCTCCGACAACTCTGTGAAAAACTCCAGCCACTTCAGCCGGCAGCATCACTGTGTAACCGTCGTCGGCCTTTCAATGACCTCTGAACGTGACATTGAGACACATCGCTGGCATTACCTCTGCGGCTGGGCGAGCTCGGGACAGACACGCGAAAGAACACAACATACCTGAACCAGGCTGAACGCATGCCTATAAAAAGCGAAATCGTGACCAGAATCCGAAAGCACAGCGACACCTTGCGCGAAGCCATCACCGAACTGATATTGATAATAACCAAGTGGATATTTTATAACGGGTATGTCTCCGGCTCTGCATCGTAAGCGTGAAAAGAAATGGTGGCACCATGTAGCTATTTATTGCTTCTGTCCTGTCAGTTATACTTTTTTTAAAGAAATACTAAACTATCAGACCAAAGTATAGCTTAACCCCAAATAACTTAAACCCTATATCACGAAGGCCACGCTGGCGGCCATCACTGCTGATACCCTGGTGCTGGCACGGTAAGCACTAGGAGCTAATACTTGAACTGAAAGGGCTGTGTTTCGTGAAAGTGTAGCGTTTTCTAACGTTGAATATAGGGTTTGGTCGTATACCTTCGGGACATTCTTGCACTGAAATTGCACTTAAACAGAAAGTAATGCAGGTTTCAGCACTCTTTATGCGTTCAAATAAGATTCGCTCTTTGTAGATACCAACAAAGTGCGTCGGATCAGTACCTTTTTTTTTCATTTTGGCAAAGGAGCATGAAAGAAATTATTGCGGACAGCTTGGAGTAAAAATTTCGGGAGTAAAGAGCGCAGCAGAAGAAAATGTACAATCGACAAAGCGAAACAAATATTCACTGATGTTTTGGCACCCAGATTAACATCGGAATGCCATGAATCATACTGTTGCCGATTAGTTAAAAGCAACATTGCGAATGAGTACCAAACCATAAGACCAGAGATGACGTCCTTCTTCCAAGAAACCAAGTGTCTTGTGCTGAGCATTTTTCAAAATTATGAAAAACGATGGATTCTGTATGCCCTGATTACGTTGTGGGTCACAAACTGCGCTGTCACATCTGCGCTGTGTGGCACAGTTCTCTGGCTTAACCTGCACCTTAACCTGCATGTTCTTTCTCCCGCTCGACAGTATTTGTGGTTTAGGAAAGGTGGCTGTTGGGCTAGTTCTGACGCAGCGCAAGGAATAAGACGAGAGTTTGCCTCACATTCTTCTCATTGCTTGCTTAGTTTATTAAGGCGAAAGCCTTAGGTGCCTATGTTGGCGGCTCCCTTGGCAGTGACCTTGGCGAAACTGCGCCGTGACGAAACATGACCGACGCCGCAAAACGTGCTCGGATTGACGTCACATTTCTCAGGGAAGTTCCTGTAAACAAAGTAAATTAGTGCCTCTGAAAAGAACATTTATTACGTTTTGGTCTGGGTGGAAATTGTACCCGGGCCTCTGGGTGCCCGACAAGCACACTTCCCTGAAGCCACGGCCGCTCCACGGTTCTTGCTTATTAAAGGTATGCCTAGTGCATGCGTAATATGCGACCTCACGTCGCAGCCATCTCGCTCAGTGAAGGTGTGGCCTAGTGCGCGGACTAACATGATGCAGTATAGGTACTACGTTAAGTATTCATATGTGGCGGTGAGGAGGTCGGCTTAGTGCAACACGTATACTTCCCATTGCGGCTCGCTATGCCTTGCAAGAACTGTAGCCCAGATTCGATAACTTAATGCGTTATCAATATGTATGACAAAGAAGTGTAATCCCAATTGTATAATTTCATGTTTTACTAAATGTGCAGCAGGCTTTCGCCTTCTTGTGCTACGAGGGAGTAACACCTACCGAAGGTTTTTTTATGGTATTCGTGCACAGGAGAAAGCCAGAAAGTAGTAACGTGTTCACGCGCATCCCTCGACTCTGCACTTAGTTCCATCGGGTGGCCAGAAAAAGGGCAGACCCACGGCTACCCCTCGCCCAGATCGGCGTCGCAGCAGTGTAGCATCAAGTGTGTTGCACTCTCGGAGCCTACTCATGCCGTAAGGGAAGAGCAGGTGTGCGTGCACACTCCACTCAGGCTGTGTCTATCCTAAGCTAAGTTTACGCTTGACCTACAGGTAAAAATCACAATTTGGTGAACAAGCGGTTATTTACGTCACGTGTGAAGTACGTAATGTTGAATGTCGGCAGAGCTGAATACAAGAAAGTATCTTTACGTCGACATTGATTCATCGCTTGCCGTGCTGTATGCTTTTTGAGCGACTACCTGGACGTCAACCAACCTCTGCTTTGCTTTATCTATGTACCCGACGCGTTAGGCCACTGGGTATCCGGTGCATGTTGAGCTTCGGGTCACTGGTTCAAACTCGCCCCGTCGGCCTCAATCGATGGCACCGCAATCCAAAAACGCTCGTGTACTTAGAAATAAGCGTACCTTATAAGACCACTTATAACGTAACCGCTTATAGTGCAGGACCTGATATAGTACGGTCTTTTTAGACTCCCGTTAATTTTCCCTAAGCATTTCATGTATACGCGTACCGCTTACAGTGCAGCCGCCTGAGACGAAATACTGGTTATAATGCGGCTTCCACGGGAAAATCTCGCAGACAAGGGCGGTAGCGAGCACGCTTCTCAACGAGGTGCGCCCACCGATGGGAGTGGAGATCAACGAGGGCGATGCGGAGGAGGAGCATGAGACGTGGAGCTTGTGTCTAAGGGTGATAAAATCGTCACCGCGCGCCGTATGTGCGAGTGAAAGCTCGCGGGGGGGGCGCGTGCCTTCACGGATGGCGAACGCACAGAGGAGAGCACACGCGACTTCCATGGCGCGAAAGGCCGTAGGGTATGCGAGGAAGGGAGGGGGGGGGGGGGGGGCGACGCTGCGCTGCGGCACCAAATGTGTATCTTGCAACACATTGCAACGCAAGGGAAACTGGCGACGCTATCTCCCACGCGACAGGAGCAAAGCGGGAAGGCAGCGCGGGAGGGGGAGGGGGTGGCTTCTAATCTGCCAACAAATGCGTTTGCGCCTGTGCCGGCTGTCGGTGTTGTCGTACGCAACGTATCTTGAAAGCGATTTCCACACGGCTCTGACAAACCCAGTCGCACGTTTAGATTCTCGGATACGCGCGGCTGTTTGGGCTACATGTTTTGCATACGTGCAGGGATTGAAAATTGTTGTTTTGGTTAAAGGGTGGTACCGCTTATAATGCAGATATTCACGACTCCGGTGACTTACGTTATAAACGGTCTACACTCTAGCTCCCCGTGCGGGCAAAGTTTTTCAGCATTCCCACTCGACGGGGCGCCTCATAATGAGATACCGTGGTTCTAGCGCACCAAACCGTCGATTTATTTTTTCCTTTTGGAACGGTACGTATACATGATGAAAGTTACTTTTCTTTTTCTCCCTATAGTGACGTAGCTATACTCTTACAGCCAGCGAGCATGAAAATAATTCTGCAGGATTACGCGCCAAAATCACGATATCATTACGGGGAACGCCGTAGTAAGAGGCTCCAGAATAAATTTGACCACCTCGGCTTTTTAAGGTGTGTCCCCATCGAAATGAACCGCTGCGGCTGTGATCACCATAGCAGTGCAACACCATGGCCACTGGGCTAAAGCGAGTGAAATCCCGAATGATAGCCGTCTCCCCTGGATGCATGTCACGTGACGCTGTTTTATGAGTGATTCACTGTCACTTATCATGTATGTGTAGCTCCTTATGCGGCTCTTTCACCTATTTCCGAGATGGGCGCGCATTCAGCGGTGACTGAAGCGCTCTAAATTAGGACTTCAAGAAGGGCTACTCGCATTGGACTCACGGTTACAAACATGATACGGAGCCAACACAAGGGACAAAACTTGTTACTTGCGTTTTCGCTGCATTGTGGCTTCTTTTTTGCGGATTTCTGCGGTTTTAGTTTTCTTCGTTTGCTTATTGCTTCTGTATGTGGAAATATTCGGGCTATGTGCCGATAACGATTTCAGTTTTAAGAAAAGCGCTCATTCAGTGCTTTTTCATTGTCACTTGTGTGAAACACCGAATTCTGATTCCAACCTTGAACAACACTGATTTCAGTGAGTTCTGCTTGTATCCATGAACAGCACGTAGTTTTGCTTGTAACCATGAACAGCGCTCAGTTCGGCTTCGAACCATAAACGCCGATTCAAAGGGCCCGTACTCTCACAACCGAGTGGCGGTGCGCTTCCGTCGCCGATCGTCAACTACATATATATATATATATATATATATATATATATATATACCGCTATTATCGTATATAATTACGTATAATCTAAATGGAATATATAATAGCCATTATAGCTCTTAGAGTGGTGCGTCCCCTAGTGTGCCAGCCTTGGGGCGTCTGATGCTTACACGATTTCGTGGAACTCTGAGGTAAGGCAGCGTCCCTCAATCTCACTCGCTTGTCGGGTCTGCGCGACAAAGCTGTGGCAGTGTGAGAGCAGGATGGCAGTCGCCTTCCTCGCTGGCGCTCGCGCCGCTGGGGTCAACAAAGCAAAGATGAACTGACTTACATCTATATACACCAATACTGCGGGTTGAAAATTTCTGATTAAAGGCTGTGTAGTCTACAAGAATTACTCAGTGAAATACAATCTCTTATCAAGGATCACCAACAACCAACATTCACCTTCCAACATATATTTTAAATAGTAAAGCGAATAGCCTTCCAGAGCCGTTCCACTATTCGCCTATATTGATAATTATGAGTTATGGTTGCTGTGCAATTGGTCATACCAGGCATCGAAACAAAATACTCGCGTTTGCGTCAATGAAGTGAATGGATTGGCAATAAATTTGGGGGCATCACTTGGGAGGCGAAATTCGTCTCGACGCTTGTGTTCGCGATATCTGAAAAGGGTTTCTTTCTTCACAGATAAAGCATTTTTGTAACTCGGAGAAGGAAAGCCACAGACACAACAAGTTCGCACCTAACTTGCACAACGAGATCTGCGAAGGCCAGTCTACCTGGGACGTCATCAGGCAGAACGAAGACTTCATGAGGTACGCGCACTTCTTGACGAGCAAGTCAGTGACGCAGTAACGTAGAAAGCTGGGCGAGTTGGAATTCAAATATTATTGCGATAGCAATTATATGGGCACTTGAAGCGGATTTCTGCTGTCACCGTCGCAGTCGTCGTCGCCGTCGCCGTGAGGTTCCGTATAAAGTTCAAGGGCGATAAAATGATCGATGCGCGCCGTATGTGCGAGTGAAAGCGCGCGTGGGACGCGCGCTATCACGGAGAGCAAACTCACTGCGGACAGCAAGCGCGACTTTCGTCGCGCGATAGGCCATGGGAGCATGGAAGGGAGGGATGGGGGGCGGGGGGCGACGTTGTGCTGCGGCACCAAATGCCTATCTTGCAAACGGGCGCTAGGTGAACTAGCCACTCAGTCTCGCACGCGAAAGGAGGAAAGAGGAAAGGCAGCGTGGGAGGGAGGTGGGGGTGCAGCTTGTACTCTGCCAACAAAGCGCTTGTACTTTGCCCGGCTGTGGCGGTCGCCCGCACCGCATCTTGAAAGCGATCTCCACACGGCTCTGACCTTTGTATGCGCTGTGCATTCGCCGCTCAGTTTCCGTTGAAGCGATAGACCGCACGAACCTTCGCTACTGCGGCGGCTGCGCTTGCTGCCAGCGTTTGGACAGTGGTTGTCCGCGGTCATCGAGTGCGATCTATTCACGTTTGCTTGCGCGCGCAGACATGACGCTTGTTAATTCAGTTAGCAAGCGAATGTGTCCAAGTTTATGCAGCCGATAAAACTACTATCCCTGCTCCGAATAGCTCTCTACTAATTTGCTATCGCAACTGATGCTTCGCCATGCGGGCGAAACTGGGACATTTTTTTTTTGTATCAGCGAGAAAAACGACGGCAACATAAAAAGGAAGGACAGCGCTCATCCTGTGTCATGGCTTCTTGCGCTGATTCAAAGAACAAATCGGTGACGCCCACACAAACCTAGCTTTAGCAAAATGGTCTTTGTGACCTGCTTGTGTCTCTTGCTATCATAGCCGTAAAGTTGCACGTTTGTAAGTTCATCACAGCAAGCTTAAATTTTCATATATATGTAAACGAACACAAGGGTCCAAGCTATACTTATGTGGTCAAGCTCCATCTCGCAGCACTGCGCCGTTCTGTCAGCTTGGCTGCCTTGTCGTTCGAGATGGTCTCTCCCGGCACGCGCACCCACCACGCGCACCAGCCACGCTCAATCCCGCGCTTTTCGGCCCCGCACGCCGAGCACAAGCACCGAAAAGCCCGCGCATTTCACCTATCGGGCCCCGCACACCGAGCACAAACATTAAATTGTCGTCCTCCTACCACAACTTCACGAAGCTTTACAAAAAGACGCATTATCGTACGCGAAAAAGTACACGTGTACAAAGCTTGGACTGAGGTTGAGAAGCCGCCATGCTGTTTAGGTCCCGACATGCAATTTGAAGCAATTACCGGACTTTTTATTTGTTCTAATGTGTAAGATCCATTTAGGCAGTCCGGAATCATAGCAGACGTCAAAATAAGACGTTTACACCGTGGGCCGCGCACGTGTTTGTTTGGCCTGTGGAACACACACACACACATATCTATATAAGCATATCATAATAAGCCAACAAACTCTTATCAATCTGTATGTGGAACACCAAGGACAACACAGGGGGAAATTACTTGTACTTAATTGAATTAAAAAAATGATAAATAAATGAAAATGGATGAAAAAACAACTGTCCGCAGGTGGGGAACGAACCCACGTCTTCGCATTACGTGTGCGATGCTCTCACCATTGAGCTACCGCGGAACCGTTTTCCTTTCCACTTTCTGGGGTATTTATGTTTTACAACTAGAACTAACCCTGGGAGTGTTAGCCAGCGCCACCACTCACAAACCATAGGGCGGATGTGGAACATCCTTTCTGCCGCAGGCGTCACGAGCACGTGATCGTTTTCGGTGATGGCAACTGGACAATAAATCCGCATATGCTACCTGAAGGCATCATTGTTGCCGGATTCGAGCCCTCGTTATGTAGTGTATATATATATATATATATATATATATATATATATTCATAAGACGCTAACAGACATATACACCAAGGACAACATCGGGCTAATTACTTGCACTTACTAATTGAATTTAATCGAAATGAAAAGGGGTAAAAAATCGTGCCGCAGGGGGGGACCGATCCCGGGTATTCGCATTATGCGTGAGATGCTCTTACCAATTGAGCAGCCGGGGCGCCGTTCTCCGATACACTTTCTGGGTTATTTATGTTTTACTACCAGAAGTTACCCTGCGAGCGTTAGCCAGCGCCAACACCCACGAACATTGACGGCGGATGCGGAACATGCTGCTGCAGGCGTCACGAGTACGTGATCTTTTTGGTTAAGGCAACTGGTCAATAAACCCACGCATGCTACCTGAAGGCATCAATGTTGCCGGTACCGGTTCATATATATATATATATATATATATATATATATATATATATATATATGTCACTCATGGTATAAAGTTGTCGCTCAGTGCAAGACGTGCCGGCATGATTGCAACTTGCACTCTATCGATTTCTCTATTGGTTGTCCGTTGTGCACATACCTTGCTACCGTTGCCTAACTAGGAGACGGCGTTGGGCACAGCGACTGGACAAGGGAGAAGAAAAGACAGTGAGCGAGATATGTGTCTGCAAAGCGCATACGCTTTTATAAAAGCCGTGTAAACCCTAGGGTTACTCTCCGTCAATGCATTTTTGGTGGCCGCGCTGGTTACGGACATGCCCTGAACGCCACAGTATTGAGCAACAATCTAGTGATGCCCTCTCCACAGTTCCTAGACGTTTCCTTGTACGACGGCACTGTTCTGAGGGAGGCCGACCTGATACAGCTGCTCAACGTCATGACAGCTAACGGCTGAGACGATGCCAGAAAAGCGCAGGTACTAGTAGCCAGTCTGCGTGGCATAGCCACGGACTTGTATGCAACCTGTCATCTAGTCATCACGAATATTTCAGGTTGGTGACGCGAATCCCATCCGATCGGTATGGCGAACCCTCATCAACACAGTTTCGCTTCGCTAGTCTGGGAGAACGACAGCTCAACCCAGGTGAGCCAATCCAGGAGCTGGTTGCCGATGTTGAACGACGCCACTATAGGCGTTTCTTTGAGCGTGGTGAACTTTTTCCCGACTGACGCTTTCATCGACGCGATACAAGAACCAGATTTTAAGGTGAAAGCCTTTAATGGCTCATACTCGCAGCGTCCAACGGTCCGTCCGTCCGTGCCTTGGAACAGTGCCAACTGTGGCCTCTCCCCCTCACACTCTCTCAGCAACCACGTGATGGCACAGCGTAGCATAGCAACAGTTGCGCCGCCACAGCTGTGGCCTCTCGCCTTTGCACTCTCTCAAAAATCACGTGATTGCACAGCGGCGAGCGCGGCAACGCTCCTTCGTCAGACATCTCGTTGCCACAGTCGAGTTAGTCGGATGGCTCCCAAGCGCCCCTGATGATTCCACGGCAAGCGGTTCAGAGAAGCGCCCCAAGAATGTGGATTCCCCCGATACCAAACACCAGAAGAATAATGAGCGAATGCGCATGCGCCTGGTAGTCAGTCGAATGGGCACAAGCTTTCGCCGCACACACTTTGGAATTTACAAAGTGTCCTTCGATATTTAGAGGCGAAGCACCTTAGAGCTGAGCCTTGTCCCCCCTCGTAGTAGTTCATCGCTCTCGTCTGGATGGAGTCCGCTAGGGACGCTGCGGCCCACAAGGGCTCTCACGAGTGAAGCCGACGAGAGCGGACGTGTCGAGCTGAGGTGCCATTTCAGCGCAGCAGGAGCAGCGTGCCAAAGAGATAGGTTTTGTTAATTTATATTTCACTTTTTGGTTCTTTTAGGAGGGTTAGCTTAGCCAAGCAAGCTTTATAAATTATTTTAATGCTTTTTCACTTTCTTGGTCTTCTCGCTTAGATAAAAGTAGGTAAAGAATAATTGTTTTTTTTTGCCACATCTACGCCTTGTTAGTACGAGATGATGGTTGGTACTAGGGGGAACCCACGCGTGCGTTGTTCTGAGTGCGAGTGTTCCTATGCGCTGGAAGAAACGCGTTTTAAGTCAGCACGCGAAGCGAATGGTGCAGATTTTATCTGTTGGATGTGTGTGCTAGGGTCGCGGCTAGACCGCCTAGAGCAAGACAAGGATAAATTAGCTAAGCGGGTTGGAAAGCTAGAAAAGGACCTTAAAATCGAGCAGAAGCAGAGGAAGGAGGCAGAAGAAAAGCTAGCTAACGCAGAAATCCAGCTGAGCGCCACCATTCTGCAAAGCAATGATGAACGCATCGAGGCGAGCACCGCGAACGGAGCTGGTTCCGATGCGAGTGCAGAGACAGCCGAACCCGCCACGCCGGGAAGCAGTGGCGGAAACGTCAGTGATAGTCACGAAGGGGATACCACTGACGCGGCCGGGGAAGAAAACAAAGCCAAGGGCAAGGATAAGAAACGAGGGGAGGGCATTGTGACTTCGGGGGCAGCTTTCGGCGATGAGGGGGAAAGAAAGCGTCGAGTTGTCTTTGTTGGGGATTCCAACATGCGTAAAGTAGAACCGGTGATAGCAGAGAGGGTATGGGCAGACGAACGAGTCCAGGTTAGCGCGCTTCCGGGAAAGCCGATTAGAGAGGTGATCGCGAAGGCCAAGGAACACATGTGGGACACAATGGAGGAGAGACACCTAGTGGTGATAATGGGCGGAGTGATTGACGTACTGAACGGACGAGGAGCAGGAATCACAAAGCAAATAGCCAAAGGGGTCACCGACCTGCGGAATGTTTCAAAGGAAGTACAAATCGCGGTGTGCACGGTGCCAGAGGTTGAAAGGCAGGGTTATAAAATTGAAAGGGCAGTTCTTGCAGTAAACAGGGAAATTTGGACTCTAGCTAAAGCAATGAATTTTACGGTCATTGACATCAACCGAGAAGTGCACCGAGCAGGCCGCGAAGGCGCTTTTGTGGTTGACGGGATACATTTTAGTGAAAGTGTAGCAACACCGGTCGAACGTCGATTCGCGGCACGAGCTGTAGCTTTTTTAGGTGGGCCCCAGGCAATCAGGAAGCGGGATTGAGTATTGAACAGAGCGAAACACCAGTAAAGGGCAGAATTAGGCGACCAGGAGTCAGCAAAAAACGCAGAAAGGATAAGAATAGAGAAGGTAAAATTTGCTACATTAACATGCAGGGTGGTCGCAAGCAGGAAAAATGGCTGGAAATTCAAACGCAACTGAATGATGAAGCGATTAGCGTGTACGCCTTGACCGAAACGCATCTACGAGATTTGGAGCAGCCGCCTGTTCTTGACAACTTTGTATGGGAAGGGTGCAACAGAATGACCGGGTCAAGGAAAGGCGGAGGCGTAGGCGTACTAATTAGGCGAGGTCTGAAGTGGCGAAGGGTAAACGAGACATGTAAAGAGCATTTATGGATTAGTGGTACATGGCAAGGTAAAATAACGTGGCTGCGAGTAGCTTACCTATGGACAGGTAGTGATAGCAGAGAAAAAAATAAGGAATTGGTCAATTGCATTAGAAGCGATATAAATGAGTTCAGTAACTCGGGCCAGGTGATATTAGTGGGAGATATGAACGCGCACATGGACGATTTAGACGGATATACTGATTACAACGGCTCTCTAGTGCTGGATTTGTGTGATAAACAGAACCTTATAGTAGTTAACAGGGAGAATAAGTGTCATGGACAGGTAACGTGGCAATGCGGAAACAGGCAGTCATGTATCGACTACGCCTTAGTCTCAGAAATGGTCTACGAACAACTAGACCAAATGATAATAGACCAAATGATAATGATAGCAGTCTGGGAATATAAGGAACTGGTGGAGGTTATGCAGCATGAAATAAGGCGGGCACGGCAAAACAATTGTTGGATTGGAAAGAGGAAACCACGTAAGTGGTGGAACAAGGAAATTAAACAAGCTATAGAAGACCGTAAAGAGGCATCTAGGGTTCATCGAGAAGCCAAAAAGTTGGGATTACAAGAAGAAGAGGTGCTCCTTAGATGGAATACATACCGAGAAAAGAAAAGGGTTGCGAGTGAGCTCGTGCAAGAGAAAATTAAATGCGCAAGTGAACGTTGGGTGCATAACATTCACAAAAGAGACAAAGGCGCCCCAAAAAGATTCTAGAACCATATAAAAGCACTCGGATCTCCAACTGGAAACTCGCAAACGGCTATAAGGGGTGAAGACGGTAACATCTATGAAGGCGATGATGGGCTGCGGTACATCACAGACGTTATCAGGCATAACTTCGGCACGAGAAAAAGCGTAGTTCGGACAATAGCTCCAGCAACAACAGAGAGGCCTGAGAGATCAAAATTTAGCATAGAAAGCTTTTATTGGAAAAAGGCAGCAGAAAATGTCCCTAACAACACGGCAGCAGGACCCGATGAAATCCCAATACAGCTAATCAAAAACCTCGGTCCAAAAAGCAAGAAACTGCTGACTAATGCCATAGAGCAAGTGATTAGAACAAAGAATATTCCCGTTGGATGGCGTGAAAGCAAGATGAATCTCATCTACAAAGGCAAAGGAGATAAGGATAAGACGAACCCGTACAGGCCAGTTACAGTAACGTCGGTGATATATAGAATGGCAATGCAAGCCATAAAATTAGAACTGTTGAAGTGGGTGGAGAAAAACGGTGTATTGGGGGAACTACAGAATGGGTTCAGGCCAGGCAGACGCTTAGAAGACAATATGTTTGTACTAACTCAGTGCATAGAAATTTCAGTAGCTCAGAAAAGACCTTTATGGATAACATTTCTAGATATTAAAGGAGCTTATGACAACGTAGACAGGGAATTGTGGGATATTCTTCAATACGTAGGCATAGATGACGATTTCGTGGAGCTGCTGAGGGAGATATATCGAGACAACCAAGTACAAGTGGCATGGGAAGGCCGAAAAGGAAATGAAATGGTGGGAATTCACCAAGGATTCAAGCAAGGATGCCCTCTGTCACCATTGTTGTTCACGCTTTACGTCAAGGGCATAGAAAGACGACTGCAAAACAGCGAATTAGGTTTTTATTTATCCTACATGCGTAATGGACAAATGGTGCAACAGAAGGTCCCTGGACAAATGCACGCAGACGACATTGTGCTACTAGCGGACAATAAAAAAGATTTACAGATACTTGCGAATATCTGTGGGAACGCAGCGACAAATCTAGGCCTTAAGTTTAGCACAGAGAAATCAGGGCTTATGATCTTTAATGAACACACGAGTAACTTCGTGGTGTCAATTCAACAGCAAGTAATACCCATAGTGAAGCAATATAAGTACCTCGGCGTACACATAAACGAAGGAAAGAATTACTCAAGCAACCACCAAGATAATCTGAAAATAAAGGGGAAGCGGAATGCAGCAATAATGAAACACAGATCACTGTGGGGCCACAATAAGTATGAGGTGGTGCGTGGAATCTGGAAAGGAGTAATGTTACCATCGCTAACATTCGCAAATGCCATTATATGCTTAAAATCGGATATATTGGCGGGTTTGGAAGTTAACCAAAGATCAGTAGGCCGGTTGGCTTTTGGAGTACACGGTAATACGACAAATGAGGCAGTGCATGGTGACATGGGTTGGGCCTCTTTTGAAGTCAGAGAAGCACAAAGCAAAATTAGTTTTGAAGAAAGGCTCAGGAACATGGATGAAAATAAATGGGCGGCTAAAGTGCACAAGTATCTCTACATGAAAAGCGTGGACACAGAATGGAGGAAGAGGTCAAGGAAGTTGGCAACCAAGTACAGGATAATCGAAACTGTAAATAGACAAGCAGGGGTCATCAGAAAGAAAGTGAGAGAAATAGAGACCGTGAATTGGATGCAAAGAATGGAAACGAAAAGGACAATGGAGATTTACAAGAATGAGAAGAAAGAAATTAGAAGGGAAAATCTGTACGATAACACAAAGGGCAGTGCCTTGCTATTTGAGGCTCGAGCCGGTTGCCTAAGGACGAAAACATATCGGAACAAATATGCGGAACTAGATGAGACATGTGTATGCTGCAGTAAAGATTCAGAGACCACTCAGCACATCCTAATGGAATGTGACGGGATCCACCCAGCGAGAACCGTAGGTAACGTGCAACTCCCAGAAGCGCTTGGGTTTAAAGTGGAAGGAAACATAAACAGATCAGCCGTAGAGATCAGCAAGAGACGATTAGAGTACTGGCAGGGAAAAGATGGATACGACCTGATCTCTTAAAATCATAGGCAGCGGTACAAGGTAAATTTTTGAAAAAGAAAAATATAGAGAGTTATACAAAAATGCTAGATAAAGAACATGCATAGTATACCTGATTAAATCAAGCAGGCTAGGTGACTATTTGTCGCCGCCCCGTTCCAAAGGGGATGCCAATAAATCATCATCATCATCAGCGTTGGTTCCCGACGCGCGCTCTCTTTCTCTTTTCAGCCATGGATGATAAAAGTCGCTTCTGATAACGGCGCGCCCGCTATGGATATAAAGGCGAGAGTGGCGGTTTAACTGCAAGCCGAGTCGAGGGCTCGCAAAGCTCCTGCAGCATGGCGACGCCGGCAAGCGGACCCGGAGCTGAGGGCTCGTGAAGCTCGCACTTGAACCGAGCATCGGCGCCACCAACCACAGGTAGAGAACGTTTTGGCGTTTTGCAGCCGCTTCCCGCGCTCTCGTCGCCTGTGGGTCCGCTTGCCGGCGTCGGGTACTCACGGTTACCCGAATGATCCCCCGGTGCTTCGCCCAGTCATCATCATTCACTTCGTGGATATGCGGTGTTTTTTTTGCCATTGCTTTCGTTTCGGTCGACGGCAATATCTCCGGGCAGCCGTTACATTGGCCTCCTTGGACAGAGAGTTCATTTTGCAAACACTCGGAATCCGTCCTGTACCGACGAGCACAACCACTACAGTGGATCCTTCAGTCAGCATTCGGATCAGCCAATGGAACTCAAAAGATCGCTCCCACCACAAACACCGCCGACGTACTTTTGAAAAACCATGACGTCGCTTTTGTTCGACTGTATTGGGGGCACGACATGCCAAGCGACGCTTCCTCCGAGGTGGCAAGGATGTTTTGGTATCCTGGGTAAATGTTGGCCAATACGTCAAGTGTCGTTGCATTGCCTCTAGTGACGCTCTCATCGGCAAATTAACCACATCTCAATATTCACCTTTCCACCAGCGGGTGCAGCCAGCCGAGCTAACGGTGCACATGGACAGAGCGATGCTACAAAAGGAGAGACTGCCTACTTTTGGCGGTCAGGCACTTACGTGCCGGCTTATCTGTGCGGCTACCTGTGGTACCACGAGCCCTCCAGTTGCACGTCTTGAAGCCACTTCATGATGCTACTACTGTCGTTCATCTGGTGTAACCCAGGACTTGTGCGCGATTGTCTGAATAGTTCTGGTGGCGCAACATGCAGCACGAAGTGCAAGCTTCAAAGCCAATGTTCGAGCCTGGGCCAACTGCCACTATCGCAAGGTCTCATTGACTGCTTCGATGTTTGTCACACAAAGTTTCGAACCACGGATCTGTTACTTTGAGGTTCTGGGCAGGGCTAACATGGGCCCTTCACCAAAGCAAGAAGCGGTAACGAATGCCTACTTGGCGCTAACCACCATTGCGCATCATGCAGTATGATTCATGAAGCGTAACCTGGTGTTGGTCATGCCAGTACGACGCGGTTCTGAATGTTTCGCGGCAATGCCTTTAAGTTGCGAGAATTTAAAACTGCCCTCTAAACCTGCGGTACAGAACACGCCACAATAACAACCGGCAGTGTAACGGCCTTGTTGAGCGGAAAAAGCACACCCTTTATGTTACCCTTCCATGCTACGTAAACGCTTCACATATTATTTGGGTCAGCTTCCTTCCCGATACACTATTAATGTGTAGGTATTCTCTCACGAGTACCTCAGCAATACCTGTCTGTCACCCGGAAAGCGTAAGGCCTTGTATCTGCACAAAAACGCATAATTTGTGAAGTTAAGACATTTGTCATAATGGTACAAATATAAATGATTCGTAGCTTTACAAGCGATAAGGAATATCGAAACAAAAAATATGATGAGAAGACCCCAAGGAAAACATAAGGTACCATAATAAATGCACGGGGAAGCCTATAGTAGGGGAGAGACAATTTACAATTTTGGAGTGGGCCAACTACAAATTTGGAGGTGGGCCCACATGAAATCGGGGCTTGGCTTGCACTAGCTGATGGGAATCAGCTAGTGCAAGACCGGGGCAATAGGGGATCACAGGCAGAGGCCTTCGTCCTGCAGTGGACAAAATTATAGGCTGCTGATGGTGATCATCGCAGACACGTCGCAAGGTTCTGTGCCACCGTGCGCCAAAAATCGGCACTGACGTACCGGTGCCCTTATACCCGTTCGAGTCCAATGCACACTACACTCCATCTGACCCACCGCCAACTCGTATTTAGACTGATAATCCTCTCTTCGGCCGTCGCCGCTCGCTATACCAGCGTCACCGGTCGGTTTCACCAAAGCATTGGTGGCCCGTATTAAACGACGATAGAAACTAGATGACGCAGTTTCTGAGGCAAGAACTGCGCGTTTCGAAATACCCAAGCCCTCGTTCGTACTAGCCAATGTTACTTACTGATGTATTTGTTGAAGGTGTCACTACAGTCGCTCTTGTTCACACCAGTGCAGCTGTTTCTGTTAAGGACGTAAGATATTCCCAGTCATTTCGTAAGCTGATGATGCCTCTTTCTGGCCTCGTCTTTAAGCTGAGCACCCTCTCTGCTCTGACCCAACATCTACAAATGTCTTCAACTCATTAATGGCAGTGTATCTGGCATCTTCGCAGCGATCACAGCTTCTTATCATTCTGCAGCACTTTCGAACTACTCTTGACTTCGCATACCATTCATAGGCTGCACATTAACAGTCGAGCACCACATCGACACTGGCTCCCACTAACCGCTGCGCCAGCGTTCGTTTCGCGTGTCCGCTGCGGAACACCGCGTGATAGCAGAACAGGTCGACGACATTCTCCGTCGAGGTATGGTTAAATCTTCACAGAGCCCATGGTCTTGTCAAGTGCTACTTGTCACATAGAAAGACGGTTGCATAGTCATCTGTGTAGAGTTTCGGAACTTAAAAAAGATCACGCAGCAAAATGTTTACCCACTGCCGCGCATTGATGATGCTCTCGACTGCTTACAAGGCGCCGAGTTCTACAAGTGGGAGTTGCGGTCAGGCTGCAGGCAGGTGATGATAGCGGAGGCAGATCGCCCGAAAGCTGCCTTTGTTACGCTAGATGGCCTAGATGAGTTCACCGACATGCCTTTCGGACTTTGCAACGCACCTGCTACTTTTGAAAGGATGATGAATAATGCTTTGCGCGGCCTTAAATGGAGGATCTGTGTATGCTACCTTGACGACATCGTAGTGTTCGCCCCCTGATTTCATTTAAGTATTTATTATTACCCTCAGGACCCAAAGCGTTACAGAGGGGAGTGGGTTACAGCAAATGAACATAAAGAAATAATAATAAAGCAGTTAGAGCGTTCAAGTACAAAGGCTTTTGATTAGAGAGTTGTAGCTAGGGTTATATCGTCAAAAAAATTGGTAGCAAAGTACGATAGTAAAATGGTAGATACAAAATGCACTTAGGCTACAAACATATAGTAGAAAAAATGCTTCGATTATACAATGTTAGCTAAAGCCACTTGAAACCTTTGGTTATCGTGAATGGATACGATTTCAGCAGGAAGGAGGTTCCATTCCGTGGATGACCGAAGAAAAAATGACTGCAAAAAAGTTTTAGTGTGACATGATTCCAGACCAACCTTAAGACGATGGTCGATTCGAGGCGATACGTATTGTGGCTGAAATATGAGATCATTGCGGAGTGTTGAATGATGGTATAGCTTGTGAAAAACAACTAAACGTGCGGTTTTGTGACGAGAAGAAAGTGTGCTAAGCGAAAGGTTAGTTTTCATCGCAGACACACTTGCAGTTCTATTGAAATTACGTAAGATGAAACTGAATTATTTTGAACATGTTCTAATGAATTAATTAGTTTATCAGTGGCAGGATCCCGAACAGCACATGTATATTCTAGTTTCGGATGTGTAAGGGTAGTATAAAGAAGCATTTTTAGGGATGAAGGGGCAGTTGAAAAGTTACGGCGCAGGTAGCCAAGCATGCGGCTAGCATTGCTAATTACGTAGTCGGTATGAACACTCCAAGATAAGTTAGCAGAGATATGCACATCTAGGTATTTTTAAGAGTTAACCATTTCCAAGGGAACGTTATTTAGATAATATGTATGCATGCTGTTAGTTATTCGGGATACACAGATAACTTTACATTTGCCAACGTTAAGTTCCATTAACCAATTTTTGCAGAAATTATCTACAGTAGTTAGATCAGACTGCAGGTGGTTAGGATCTTCTGCATTAGTTATTTCATGAAAGATAACACAATCATCAGCAAATAAGTGAATGTTAGATGATAGAGAGGCATGGAGGTCGTTAATATAAATGAGAAACAAACGAGGCCCGAGCACTGAACCTTGCGGTAGACCGGAAGTTACGCTTCGAAGCGGTGGGTTATGGCCGTTTGCGGTAACTAATTGAGTGCCATTTGAAAGGAAGCATTCAATCCACTTCAGCATGTTATTGTCGTGGTTCAGCTGACTTAGTTTATAAAGTAAAAGTTCATGACGGACCTTATAAAATGCTTTAGTGACGCCTGAAAAATGCAATCTGCAAATGATGAATGATCGAGAATACCATGTAATTTATGCATAAAGATTGCAAGCTGAGTTTCACATAAAAATGTTTTTCTAAATTCATGCTGAGCTGGTGTAAAAAATGCGTTTCATTTAAGGAAGTTAACAAGATGTTTGAAAATTATATGTTCGAGCAACTTTCAGCAAGTACTTGAGCCACTCCCCTCCTATGCAATCGATACCATTGTACCCTACCACGCAGATCGATTGGAATGCCTACCAAGCTTGGACAAATACAGACAAGCTGAAGAATGTCGTAGGTTGGCCAGGCGCTTCACTTCAGACGGTCACAGCTACGAAACATCAAACACCAGCGCCACCTTCCGCACGTACCGAGTTCCTTGAAGAACGCCGGTCTACAGATAAATCTCATGAAATATCACTTAGCCATGCGCTAGTTGACGTTTCTTGGAATATTTGTGTCCAAGGTTGGCATTTTTGCGGATCCCGAGAAACTAGGGGCCGTCTCTCAGGTTTTTTAAGCCTACTACGGTGAAAGAACTTCGCAGTTTCACCGGATTGTTTTTTATTTACGACGCTTCGTTCAAAAGTTTCCTTTCATCCTATCACCCGTAACACAACTACTTTGTGGCGCCAAAGACCTCACATCCTGGTCCTCTGCCCAACGACCCAGCGAGCCGTTCACCCCCTTTTGTCGTCTCCTCACGACGTGACCTATTCTTTGTCACTTTAATCCTCAAGCTCCTACGGAATAACATACTGACGTGAGTGGTGTAAGCCTTGGTGCTGTGCTTGCATAGCGTTCTCTTGGCCACGCAGAATACGTCATGTCTTATGTGAACCGCACGCTGAACAAAGCGGAGGGAAATTAAAGCGTCACGAAAAAGGAGTACTTGACCATCCTCTTGGAGCTTGGTAACTTTCGCCCTAATTTATATGGCCGCTCTTTTCAGATAGTGACCGACCACCACGCTCCGTGTTGGCTTTTGAACTTAAAAGACCCATCTGGCCCTCTCGCTGGCAGGTCGTGTGAGTCCAGGAGTACGACATAACCGTGGTGTATCATTCCGGCCCGAAGAATTCCGGTGCTGACGCTATGTTCCGCTGACTTCTCTCGCCAGGGGTTACTCGTAAGCCCAAATTTGAGCGCACGATGTCGCCTGTTGGCTTTGACACTATTGCTGCCGAACAAGACAATGGCCCTTGGACTGCATCTATTTTCGGTCTTCTCACCGATACCTCAAAAGTTCCGGCCTCTCGAAATCTTCGGCGCCAAGTTCCGCATTTCGCGATCTGTGTACAGCTCCTGTGCCGGCGCAACTATGCCCCGGAGAGACGTACGTGGTTGCACGTCATCCCTAGAAGCTTGAGATCAGATATGTTCCTCTTTCCTATCTGACCCCCCAGTGGGGCCACGCCGGTGTGCATAAGACGAACGAATGACTGCGGCACCGCTACTGCTGACGTGAGCTACGCACCTTTGTTCCGATTTTCGTCCATTCTTCCCGTGGATGCCAGCAACGCAAACCTTTGATCGTGTGGGTGTCAATCTATATAGGCCACTTCTCTTGTCTACGCCCGGCAACCCTTCGGTTATATTTGCCGTCGACCGCTTAACACGCTGCGCAGAGACGTCTGCCCACCCATCAGCTACAGCGCAGGAAATTGAAGCTTTTATACTACGCCGTTTTGCCATTCGTCAGGGAGGCACTCGTGAACTTCTGAGCGACCGAGGCCGCACCTTTCTGTCTGAAGTCGTTGAAAAATTGCTTGTTCT
Organism: Dermacentor silvarum; assembly: GCF_013339745.2. Classification (NCBI taxonomy): domain Eukaryota; kingdom Metazoa; phylum Arthropoda; class Arachnida; order Ixodida; family Ixodidae; genus Dermacentor; species Dermacentor silvarum. Next base: position 91,899,739 of record NC_051163.1, read on the forward strand.
TCTTTTTGGGGTTTTACGTGCCAAAACCTGTTCTGATTATGAGGCACGCCGTAGTGGAGAGGTCCGGATTGATTTTGAGCACCTGGAGTTCTTTAACATCATGGACGCTTTTGCATTTCGCCTCCATCGAAATGCGGCCGCCGCGACCGGGATTCGATCGCGCGACCTCGTGCTCAGCAGCGCAACGCCTTTGCCACTCAGCCACCGCGGCGGGTAATTGCTTGTTGAATGCACTATTGTTCATCGCACGTGCAGCGCGTATCTCCCTCAAACCAATGGTACCACGGGATGCTTTAATCGCACACTTGGTGACATGCTTGTTACATATATTTCATCCGACCACTCTATTGGGACCTAGTTCTTCCAGTCGCCACCTGCGCCTACAATACCATAACGCAAGCAACTACCGGTTCCTTCCCCTCCTATGCAATCGATACCATTGTACCCTACCACGCAGATCGATTGGAATGCCTACCAAACTTGGACACCTACAGACAAGCTGAAGAATGTCGTAGGTTGGCCCGCCGCTTCACTTCAGACGGTCACAGCTACGAAACATCAAAACACGATGTCCGCAACTCATTCCAACTTTTCAACCGGGAACCCTCGTTCGGCTGTTCGTACCAAACCGCACACCAGGACTCGCTTGTAAACTTTTTTCGGAATACGATGGACCACAGGGCGTTCTGCAGCAAACTTCTCCCGTCAACTACCTCATAGAGCCACTCACACGGCCGGCTGACAAGCGTTGTCGTAACCGCTAAGTCGTCCATGTCCGGCGGCTCAAGCCGTATCATAATTCAGCGGCCGCCTTTTCAGCCTAAGCCGCCAGGATAGCACTTTTTTCCCATGGGGCCACTGTAATGAAGAACAACAGCCGGACGTCGACCGCAGGATTGCCAAAATCAGCACGGGCTGCAGAGGCGCGAACTTACGAGACTGCTCGGTGAAGCGCTAGACCTATCAGCGGTCTTTCGTCTCATAAACCTCCTTTATAATATATATATATGTAACTGGACTTTTCAATGGGCCAAGCGTATTTAGAAAAAGTGCCTTTGAGAAAGGTCGGTCCACCGACCGAAACTGTTGGGTAAATAAACCTAAGAGCACCACGAAGTTGTGCTCTCATTTTGCTATATATATATATATATATATATATATATATATATATATATATATATAGTAGTAACTGGATTTTTCAATGGGCCACGCGTATTTAGCAAAATCAGAAGCACAAATTCGCGGCTCTTAGGTTTATTTACCCAACAGTTTCGGTCGGTGAACCGACCTTACGCGATAAAAAGGGCGGTCCACCGACCGAAACTGTTGGATAAATAAACCTAAGATAGCCGCGATGTTGTGCTTCTGATTTTTCTATATATATATATATATATATATATATATATATATATATTGTGAAGACGAAGTGAAATATTTGGCCGCGGGCGCTCGCAATGCGGGTGCTGGGAGAGAAGACGAGGAGAGAATGGAACAGCTGACCCAGGATCGGGTGCTATCTCTGTGTGTCCCTTGATTCATTACAATGGCGCAGTCTACAATGAACCAGCCTTAAAGTGTTGCAGCCATAAGTGTTTCCTCCCACGGTTCTTCGGCGCGCCGGGTTCCTCCTACCCAGGGAAGCCGTACACGCTTCCTCAGGTATGGAGCGCGCCACCCTACCACCGTCTCAAGTACCCACTCTACCGTCCGAGGACGGCATCCAAGCCTCCTCAGCGACTCTAGGATAGGACTGTACCGATAACCTCGTCCACGCCATCGCCAAGCTGACACCACAGCTCCAGGGTATGACTAGCGCCTTCACATCCGTCAGCGGTTGCGTCCTACCTGGGAATGCCGTCCATGCTTCCCTGCAGCCTTCGTGGAAATACCGACGTTTCGCGGCTTTCAAGACGACGCCACTATTTGGGTTCGCAACATCAATGCCTTGGGTGATCGTCATGCCTGGTCAGACTGGTTCCAGCGAAACTACTTTGCGGTGCCGCCAAGGCATGGAACAACTACTGCAAGCATCAAACAGGGTACTTGGCCTGAAATGGAGTGCGGCTTTGATGGCCGCCTTCGGTACCGCTTCCTTATGCCTGCGGTGAGTACAATCAGCGCAGTTCTTCGCACGACGCTCCGGAGAGCTACCGCTTCGATCCTGCGGCAGGTGTGCCCAGCAACGCCTCGACAGGGAGGGCCGCAGGCTGCCCTGCCGTAGAAGCGCCAGCTCACTGGGTGTCGCCATCGGCTTCAACCCTGACGGTGGGAAGCGCATGGCTACCAACGCTCCCGCGTTGACCAACGAGTGGGCGGCTAATTGCAAACCGACCCTATGAGCTCCACCACAACCTCTAAACACGCAGCAGATCACCGCTGCTACTTTCACACAGCAGACCACGTCAACTGAGCGGCTGCGACGACAACACGGCGACACTCGGAAGCAGCATTATCTCGCCACTGCAGCTTTGGCAAGGTTTTAGTAGATGGGCTCGCAGCCTGCTCCGTGGTAGACCGCGGATGAGAGCCAATTTTTCCACCGTAGGTCTCTGCGTCAGTGTCGGGTACTGCACCATTAGTGGTCACGGTCTACACCATAGTGGTCTACATTAGTGGTCACGATACTACACCAAAGTGGTGCCGCTCTCTTAGAGACCGTGACCAATTTCCGTCCACAGCAGTCGGTGAAGCGGCTCCCGAATTCATCAATGCCGGAGCACATGGAGGCACTGGCTCCTGTTGTACTTGAGCAGCTAGCCCTCCAAGAACCCGATATGTCCACGGATTGTTGCAGGCAGAACCGTCCAGACCCGCCAGATGCTCGAATTTCAACGCAGTCCTTGGCCGAATGCGTGGCCGTTGCTGCGCAACTGCGTGCACGTGCGCTCTCGTTGAGAACTGTCACCATCAACCTAACGTAATCTAATATTTTGCTGGGCGCTGACTAACACTTATGGTTTCCCGTCGTGGCACCTCGTGCACCATGGCGTCGCGATGCCTACAACGTCACTGGCGGAGCTCATCGCGCCAGCGTTGTGAGACGCCTGATAACCTGCATCCCTAACGCTGACATAGAAATTTCCGCTGACGGTTTTGGATGTTAGATGGAGAGTGTCGCGTCCAACACGCACAAGGCATTAGGCTTTTACATCGGCTAAGGCTTGTTGTGGCCTTGACGAAACGTTGTGTGACACCTATTGAGGAATAAAAGCTCGCAGTATTCCTGCAGAAACATTGGTATCAAAAGTATTATTCGGCAATATTGAGAGCTACTGCGGTGTTGTGCTACTGAAAGAGTTGTGGTATACCTAATTCAAGGCCACGGTAACAACATTTTGATGGAGGCAGTGAGAAAACATGTGACATACTTAAATTCATGGGTAAATTATAAAAAGACAGATGGTCGAGATTAATTTGCAAGCCTCGACTGCAGTGCCTCTCGTTGCACATTTGTTGTTGTTTCTTGTTTATAAACCAAACCACTCAGTCAACGCTAGACGGTCTGTACGATGCCAGACTGCCCAAGGCCGCAATGTCAGTAAAATTTGCGGAATGCATTCGTAATCGGGGAAATGCAATTACCCGAGGCAAAAGATTGGCACATACATATTATTGTCAGTAACATGCTCTATAATGTGAACTTCACAAAATTGTGATATAGTACAGGGCGTGCTGCTTTCCGCAGCAATGAATGATAACTTCAATTGTCCTCTCAGACTGCTGCGAGATCTACTTCTTTGAAACTTCGATGCCCTACGAATGTCGGTCATAGCAAATAAGACAGCTCAGGTGATACACACACAAAAAGAGTTGGTGCAAGAGCATGGCTTGTACGGCTTCTTCGATAATGAAAAGAAAGGTGTGTTACTTTTGTGCATGCCACAATAAATCACACAGTACTGTCCCAGCCACAAAACAATGGCGGCCGCGTAAAAAAAGGCAGCGAGAAAAGTAATCAGGAACACGATCTCGCTAACGTAAAATTTGCGCACAACTCTCAAGGTACCGTTTACGTAATGTTTACTCAAAACTTTCTTATAGGATGGGAGGGCAGTACTTTTTATTATTTGCTGTTTCTAAGCTAATACTTCGCATGTCGCGCAACGCCATGCAAAAAAGAAAAAAAAAGGTGTGCATGCAATCCCCATTCTCCTGGAACAACTTGAAGCTTACACGAGTGCTTAGAACATGCGTATTCCTGTGGGATGAAAGATACACTTTTGCCGCACACACTATGTTAAACGAATGTTTGATTTCGGCTTCCCCAACTGTAAAAAAATAATTCTTATGTAACTTATATAACTATGACATGGTTATTACTGCCACCAATTTTAAACACATACAATGATACAGTCTTGTGATTGAGAGTTGCAACCCCAGCTCCAATATTATTGTTCGGTTTTGCATTGCTTTATTGGAATGTGCCTTCCATCCATTGCTTGTTAATTGTCCAGTATCACATTCATTTATATAATTCTTGCTTTCTAGTTATTGCCTTCGCCTGAGTGAACATTAATCCGGTTATAAGATCTCTAAGTATAGGTAATCTATACATACGATCCCATTGTGGTCCATTGTGGTCATATATTTGCAGTTTCATTATTTTTTCGCACCAATTTATAACGTGTTTGTATATAAACTTGATGCACTAATATATGATTAATATATTAGTTTTTAGATGCCTGTCCGAGTGATGTTTTGTGATGACAAGATGTCGACTGGAACCAAAAAAAAAGGAGGCAGCCACCTCCGTCAAGCAGCTCAGTGAACTATAGCTATCATGCGGCCTCATCCTCCCCGTAATGAAAAAATAGAGTCAAATAAATTGAAAGTGTTCAAATTTCAGAAACACGACACTTTTGTGAAGCACTGCATGAAAGGAAATACGGATGACTATATTCTGCATAGCGTACTGCACCACAGCGATTACCTGCCTACCAGTGAAGACGGCCAGACACGGAGACCCGCTTCAGCTGAGTCACGTGACTGCGCATTATACTGTCTTCTAGGTGGCCCGCTTCGCTAAGACACCCTATGCTAGGAAGCCTAAATGCAAGCGCAAGATTTTCATGTAGGCTATCTGCTGTATCCAATGACGGCACTCAGCCTAGAGTGGACTGATCCTGGCAATATCCCAATAGTACACAACACCACTTTATTCGGTGGAAGACTGACGAAGAAGTTGCACCAAACCCTCAAACTTAGAAAAGTAGGCTTAGAAAGGTTTTGTTTAGTAAATACATTTTTGCGCTCTTTACGGTGTATATTTGTTCCAATGAGCATATTTAGGGATCATTTTCATATCACTGCGTAATTCCATAGAAAACAAGGCCTGCAGCCAGGGCACGAGAAAATCCTAAGAATGGTACTGTTGTCACATATGTGAGCTTTTCGGCGAGAGAACAGCAGCATATAGCAGTCACAGTCACTAATTGATTGGCATTGCCAGTAACAGTCAGGGTTCATAAAGAAAGCTTCGCTTAGAACGATGCCAAGTATGCCCGCGGGGCTCCACATGTGCTCAACCTGCCTACGACTTTGTTGGCACTTGCCACATATTTACAATATGGATATAAATACTTCGCAAGTGACAAGTGCGCTGTGTATCCAACCTTGCCTTCAGTCTTCCTCCACCCAACGTGTCGAAGCCCATCTTGGTGGAATTTGATGAAATTCAGCAAAAACCTGGAATGAGCCTGCGAGTTGTCTTTGTCCTTGACGTTTCCAAGAGTATGAAGGTAAGAGCCTTTGCTTCTTGCACTGTTTCATAATACTAAGACTACAGAATAGTGCACCAATGGAAATAATTGCGTTCTAATTCTAGTGACATACTCGGTTAGGCGATTACTGAGCACTAATTTTACATAAGTACGAAAAACCCGGATTATTGGGCAAACTTGTATACAAATGTTTTGGTACCATACCTCTACCTCATACTTTATGGCAATTGGCAGTAAACTATCGTGCTGGAGGCGGATAAGATAATTTAACGTTTTTATAGATTTCACAGTAACGTCTACGCAGGCAAGTCTTCAGTAGTGAACGACACCAGGCATACAAAAATGTCGCACTTTCACCTGAAAGGCGAAGCATCAATTGCGATAGCAAATTAGTAGAGAGGTATACGGAGTAAGCATAGTAGTTTTATGTCTACCGCTTGATACCAGTGCGACAAAAGCTGTGAACCGTGGTCACGTGATTTTGCCTAAGACTTTACACCCGGCAGCACGGGCTCTATAGTCACTAGGTGAAACTCTAGGCTAATAATCCAATCCCACGCTCTTAAGGTTAGGAAAATTTGCAAACCTTCTCGGACCTCACGGAAAGATTTGTTAGAACAATATATGGCGCAAAAGAAAGCGTCGACACGACGCACCTAATCTAGAAGTGGTCATAAAAAGGAAGTCTGCGTCTCAATTCCTGGCAGTACTACATGATGCACGAGGTCACATGATTCCTACTGTGCCGGAAACGGATGCAATCTGTAGGCTTACTGTCTCACTCGAGTTTACGAGGCAGAAGCATGTAATTTAGTCGAGGTGAGTGTCATCACTATACAAAGGATGAATAATATGTGTGCTATCGGAACGGCTAGTGATAGACAAGAAACTACGGCTTTCGGACACCAGTGGAAGGTAGCGCGCATAATTGGTTATCATACATGATTGTACCCACAGAGATGTAAATAGTGCAGGAAACTATTTTTTGTCTTCAGGTCAGCACCACGGGCAAACAAAATTTAAAAAAATTACTCCATGTCCCCCTAAACGGAACCATGTGTGGATGTGAAGCAGCGGGGAGATGGTTAGCTTCACCGGGAGATGGTTTCGCGGCAGCGGCCCGAGCGCTCATCGCGGCGCTGCACATGAGAGAGAATGAGGCGCGCGCGCTCTGTCATTTTCATACCACGGAACTACCGTGGCGTCCCCAGCGGAGTATGCAGCTTTAGCGGGAGATGGTTTCGCGGCAGCGGCCCGAGCGCTCATCGCGGCGCTGCACAGGAGAGAGAATGAGGCGCGCGCGCTCTGTCATTTTCATACCACGGAACTACCGTGGCGTCCCCAGCGGAGTATGCAGCTTTAGCGGGAGATGGTTTCGCGGCAGCGGCCCGGGCGCTCATCGCGGCGCTGCACAGGAGAGAGAATGAGACGCGCGCGCTCCGTCATTTTCATACCGCGGAACTACCGTGGCGTCCCCAGCGGAGTATGCAGCTTTAGCGGGAGATGGTTTCGCGGCAGCGGCCCGAGCGCTCATCGCGGCGCTCATTTTCATACCACGGAACTACCGTGGCGCGCCCAGCGGAGTTCCAGCTGTCGCACCACCTGTCGAGCGCGCCGTTCCGGATTTCTAGAGGAGAGAAAGAGGGGAGCGTGGGAGAGTAGACAGAGGGGGAGGGGACGCGCATGGGCTGTGCGGATGTGGGACGCGGGCGCCGCTCCGTACAGAATTCCTAGCGGAGTGAAAGGGGGGAGCGTAGGAGAGGGGAGGCGCATGCACTGTGGGGGTGTGGGACTCGGAACAACAGACAAAGCCGCCGGCAAGATATGCTTCGCATTTACATTTGAATGCTTACCGTTTTGAAACCGCCCTGTCGATTCTCTGGACATCGTAATCGAGGTCACTGCAATTACTTTTTCTAACCGTGTTCCCATCACGTGCGCCCACGTGATAGGTACGCGGCACTCTTCATGGTACTCGGCACCCTTCAGAATGCAAGAACGCTTGCGTATTGTTATTTGGGTGCACGTTAAATAACCACCACTGCCGGGTGTCGTACCTGCGACGCCGTCTGTTGCCGAAATCGAGGTCGTGGTTAAGAGTCCCATAGGCCGTAGAACGATGCATAGCCGCGGAGCTGCAGTGCCGGTTCTTCGTTTCCGTGTTCATACTAAGTTGTACATTCAGTTTCAGTTTATTATTCGTTCATATAATTACTTACAAGAAATGATATACAGACAACGGTCCCGTAGTCAGAGACTGCACCGGAACCCTTGATTATTTGTCGTATCAAAATAAAGCGGACTGCAGAGCAGGGAAACAACAAAATGGAATAAGCAAAAATTTAGCAATAAACTAAGTAAGGCCACACGTTTAAGCAAAGGAAGGAAAAACATGCACAAGCATGGCTAATTACAGACCTACAAATTAGCAAAATGACATTATACAAAGTTATTGAGACAGCAAATAATTCTTAAGTTGGTATTAAAATGAATGCAAGGTAGATGGCAATGTAATGGCATATAGTAGAATGTTCCAAAGATTAAGTGCGCACATAGAGGAAGCCATTTTTCATTATTAATCCATTATAGCCATTAAACTGTGCAGTCTGGCTGAATGACCGTCACATGTAATGGCATATAGTAGAATGTTCCAAAGGTTAAGTGCGCACATAGAGGAAGCCATTTTTCATTATTAATCCATTATAGCCATTAAACTGTGCAGTCTGGCTGAATGACCGTCACACTAGTGGGCGATGTGTTGTTATTGTGAAAAACAGCCTAACAAAATTATTTTCAATTTTAGCAAACACAATATATGAAGTAGACAGTAAATTTTAAATTTAGCCCAACATTTGGTCTGCTATAATTTTTTTTTCATTCAGCGGCTCACATTAAAATTGATCGCGCTGATATAGACTTGTGCGGTTTCTTCGAGTACTTGTGTTTAGAATAGAGCTACCTCTACAGCTGCCTTTATAGCTTCCTCTTATGAATTATCCGAAACTAAAATCCTCTCGTTAAGCCAAATGAGTTGTCTGCGCTTTAAAATATTGAGAGTCTTGCCATTGCAATAGAAATACCCAACAGCGCTAACTCATTCATTGTTTCCAGATTCGTAGAGGACCGCGTATTCTGGATAATTTCTGCATTTCATGTCTTTTATATTGCAGGCACACAAACGACTAGAAATACTAAAAGATGCTCTTGACGGTTTCCTCCTGAGTCTGCTCGACGACTTGGTACAGCTCGCCATCGTTACGTTCAGCACAGTCGCGAAGGTCCAGCACCCGATGGTGGCGGTCAATCACCAAACTGTAAAAGGTTTCCAAGATGCTGTGAAGAACATGTCGGTGGCTGGCCGTACCTGTATTGGGTGTGGCCTTCAGCGCGCTCTTGAGGTACGCATTTATGCAAACTTGCATCACCATTCTTTTAATACTCGGAGCCGGAGATGTCCAATATGTGCAGCGACTTTCCTTATTTCTATAGAAATTTACAGCATTTGCGTCCAAAGTTAGCTCCGTTTTTCCTGGGACGGTTATTCTAATTTCTGATGAAGAAATCGAGGGCTTCCTATATGCAGCGCAAGTTGTAACTAGCCTGACGCAACAAGGTCAAACAGAGGAATGCGTTCTTGGGCTTTGCGAAAACCAACCTGCACCTGGCTGAAATCCGTCATATTTGTTTAGTTGACTAGGGTCTCTGCACTATTATTTATGTACTATTATTCCGTCCCGATACACAGCAGCCGAACTCCTTGGTGAGTGTATAGACCATCAGCCACGTCGGACAGTCCCCGGTTCAATGCTGAGACCGTGTTGCGTGCAATTCCGGAACCTTGTATTACACGATACGAAACAGGAATAGCTTTTTCAAGCATTTGGGCGAATTTTAGCATGATCTTGCTTTATTTTAGTTTTACGTGTGGGGGGGGGGAGCAATAATTGCTTTGAGTAATTACTCCTTTCTACAATACGAGCACCCAACGCGTACCCAACATCCTGGCCAGATAACTTGTTAAAGCGAAGCTCTCTGTCAAGAGGTTCGTTCCCCAGAGCTGCGTGTCTTTTTACACCTTAGCGGTTACTTACTTGTTTATTTGTTAATGGTACTGCCAGTCTCATTTCGGGACCATAGTAGACAGGCATATGATTGAATGCTTGATTTATACAACCAAGAATTTAGTATGTACCTACGTATATCTGTCTCAATACGTGCTGCTCTCACACGAGCGTTAAATGTACCTGCTTATAAGAACATTTGTTTCAGTAACTGCACAGTACATAAAAAATACTAAGCAGCATCCTGAGTACACTGGCTACGTAATAGTTGGGAATTTAACAATGTTGGAAAGAAGTAAACAACAAAAGCAAAATAACATTTGCGATAGATAATATAGGTGAAAATTTCGATGACTGTAAATGAAAATCAATTTTTAAATATTTTCTGTCCCCTTTTATAAGGTAAGCAAATCAGGCTGCGGTACTGGGCTAGTTACTGGTGCAGCTATAGTATGTTCAACTCACGCACAACACGGGTAACACGGAAAATGTACAGGTATCGTTATTGCAAAAGCACTAATTTTGTGTAATATATGCATGTTTTTGACGAGCTATAAGGGATGTAGAAAATGAAACCTATACTGATGCGTCTATCTTTAGTCTGTTGTGTTGGTGCAAGATTTTCGACGAGCTCATTTTGCCTGAAGCGCCAATGTGGCGAGTGACGATTAGGAGTTTTCTTAGTCGAGCTGCCCTATTAAGGCAAGGAGTATCCTTAAGCAGACAAGGCGCAAGTTGATAATTTGAAACTGTAGCCACCTACATTTGACGGAGGGATGACCAGTATACATTGGAGTGGATTAGGAAGATTTTTTGTTGATAGGTTGTCAGAAAGTAGAGTGGGTTTAAAGTGGTGACCTTGTGGATAACTATCATATTTTCTGCGATGGCTTCTTCAATTTAAAAGAAATCAGAATGTTTTGAAGAAAATATTCAGTGTTGAGAAGTATTTTTATCAGAAAGGGTGCCGAGAGGCCGTGTACACAAAGGGCGTTTTAAGTGTATAGAAAAGGCTGATGCACACAGTCTAGGAATGTTTGATGAAATGTATCTAGCGGTATAAATTAGGATGGCGGTCCGGTTAAAAGCAGTGTGGCGCCCACTGACGCTGCTTAGAGGGGTTGCTAAGGTCGGCGCCAGTGTCAGCGCCGACCCATAATATAAATTAAAAAGTTTATTTATGGGGTTTTAAGTGACAAAACCAGTATCTGATTATGAGGCACGCCATAGTGGGGGTCTCCGGAAATTTGGACCACCCGGGGTTCTTTAACGTGCACCTAAATCTAAGTGCACGGATGTTTTCACATTTTGCTTCCATCGAAATGCGGCCGCTGTGGCCGGGATTCGATCCTGCGACCTCGTGCTCAGCAGCCCAACACCATAGCCAATGAGCAACCACGGCGGGTGTAAATTTTTTAAGGAAGAATGACTGCTGTATGACTAGTTTTCCAAAAATGCTAACGCAGTGGTTGCCAAAGAAATATCAGAAGTTATGGGGGGAAAAAAACTGCTGAAGTACCTGTGTGCCTCAAACACATTAAGAGGGCCTGCATGTTACAAAAATACCCAATAGTTCTCTTTTAAATACAAAATGTTAGTGTTAATATTGAATATTTACCCAGCACTAATAATTACTGCTTCTGCACTTGCCCAGCAAAGAAATGATATGCCTGTTTTAAATCCAGCAAAGTTATGCTACAAACGATAAGATAGAGCAGAACAAATGACTAAGACAACTGCTAAGGCTTCAAAGATTAAAAATGACTACAGCAATGCCCAGGCTATAAATAAGAATAAAACTATCAGGATAAAACAATTTGGGCAGAGCCCATATCACTGACTTAAATTTACAGGAAGATGGGAGCGATCAACAGTCGTAGAACAAGAAATGTCGGCAAAGCCAACGTTTTGACCAGTGGAAAGTGCACTGGTGCGAACGTTCGCTCTGCTGACATTTTTGTGTTCTACTACTGTTGATCACGTCGTAAAGGTAAAAGACACTAGCGTACTTGGCCACGAGCCAGGATTGCAGACAGGCTCCCCTTCACCTCCTTTACGCCTACCTGAAAGAGGGAGCACGTGTTAGGCTGCAAAGAAGAAAAAGACAATAAAAGAAATCCATTAATAACCGAGTTCATTTGCGAACCTGAATTGTGTGAACTGCCCACACATTGTATTTTGAACTTCTCTAAAACAATGTAGTGGTACGATTCACTTACACACAACAGCCTCAAGCCTCGGCTGGTCCAACGCCTTTTTAGGCACGGCCTCCTTATTTGCTCAGCAAACCTTGCCATGGGGGGAGCTATTTTCTAGCTCCTCTGGGCTAAACACTGCGCGAAGAAGTGCCCTCGCAAATTTGGATGGCTAGTGCTTGGTGCTAAGGCTGACCCTGTCCACGAGCTGCATCTCCACCAGCACCCCGTCTCCTATGTCCAAATGCACAAAATACAAAGAGCTGTTCACAATATTGCTGACCTCCTTACCGTGGACAAGCATGCAATGAAGCAAGATATTTTACAACATAATATAAAAAGTGGCACACTTGAAGGTAAGCAAGTGTACTTGTTCAGTATTAAATAGCCCAAGACTAAAACCAGCTAATTATTATAATGGCAGTTTAACATTTCACAATCCAATCAAGGCATTAAGGGTGAAGTGACCAAATGCATCATTATATGCTGCCCTTGTTCAGGACCATAAGAGGAACATAAATGCAGAGACTGAAAGTGAAAGCACTCTGCACTGTTCATGCAACACGTGTGTGCTTAAATTGCCATTTTTCACACACAACAAAATAAATGATGTATTCAATGAACATGAAGAAAAAAGGCAAATAAGACCTGGAGTTGCACAAACACAGAGGAATATTGTACATCGCACAATTGACAGAGAAAGGTGACAAGTAGGGTGTGCAAATATTCAAAATTTCTAATTGTTCAGAATTTTTTATGCAATTTCTGTTTCATTATTCACTATTTTAAAATTGTTGAATATACGCGTTTGTTCAAAAATAAGGGATAACAAAAGTATCAAGGGAACGAGACCGATGCCAACAGAGGCTGGTAATAATTTTACTGCAAAGTAGTCGTCACAGCAGCACTAGTTGTGGAGCTGCCCACGAGGCATATAACTTCTCTCAATAATTTCCAGTCATTCACCAATATTTCTACACTATTAGGCCATTTATATAGGAATTTGTTGCCTCGATGAAGGCAAACCAACATATCTGGCTAATCTCTGCATGTTTGTGACCATTTAAAGCAATCTACTGTGCCTTGTAGCGTCCGACTTTTTGCCTTCAACAAACACAACACTATGTGCATCTGAGCCCGTGCTGTTCCCTTGTATGTACTGCCAGTGCCTTGGCGCACCAGTTAGCTGAAATCAGTTGTTTCACATTGTCAAGGTCCTCAGTTGACCGGTTGAGAGCAGCATTACACGCATGTATGAAATATTTGAACGTTTTTTTAGAAAGCGGTGCTACGTACTAACTTTTTTATTTTAATTTGTTTAGAAATGACAAAACATTTTATATTCTATTGAAAATGTCACTATTCAAACACCCATAGTGTTAAGTGTAATGGACAAAGAAGTAAACTTGTTCCAGAGATTCCTTACGCTTCAATAAATCCAAAAGTTAAGCAAGTTCACCATTACAAAGCAGCACTGTAAACAAAACACAAATAAAAATGAAGTACAGCATCCTATCCTCGGGCTTCTCTATGCCTGTTTTCAGTGGTGTTTTCCAATGATGAGTCATAACTCTTAAAAAATGTTGGTGCACCACCCGTTGGCTACAATAACGAGAAAACTGCATTGAAAGAGATGTGGAAACACACTCAGGTAAAGTTAACCAGCAGCATCACCACTAGGGCTGGCGAACTGATCAATTAACTTACGAGTTAATAGATGAACGTATCGCCATGTAAGCTCACCTAAACAAATTTGGGCAAGAGCCAGTATTTTCTGCATTGCCAATTTACAGAAAACAGCAAGCGTGGATGATTATAAGGAGTGAAGGGAAATCTTGCAGTAATAATAAAAGCAACTGTCGATTCAATTCTTTCTTCAGAATGTGTGTATCGTGACAGTCATCGCATGTATTTGCCTTATGAACATAAATCCAGAATTTAGATTATACGATTAAAAGGTACGAATTGATCAAGCTAAAATTTATAAATCGACACCCAGCTCTAATCGCCACATGATGTTGTGCTAAAGCCGGCACAACATAGCTATGGCCACATGAAATATGAACTGAAGCAATGAAGAGGAAGGTAATGTTTCACCAGTTCTATACATTTTCATAGGGCGAGGAGGAAAGGGCGCGCGACGAGCCTTTCCTCCTCTCTAGCTTGTGTGAGCTGGCGCGGCGCGGCTTGTGTGTTGCCGGTCGCGCGCTGCGGAACGATTCGGAGGTGTTTTAGCTAGTTCTGAGTGCAATTTACGGGATGTCAGTTCTTACGAGGTCGTCAAACAACCACTGTCTAGCCTTTAGGTGCAGCAGTAACCACAGTATCTGGAAATTTCTCTTGGATGTGCAAACATGCAACGCGCATCATCAGCCGCGATGTGTGTATGTGTTGTGAACTATGTTGGATGTATCGGTTTTCACTCGACGAAGAGTTGTAAAACGTTTGCATCAGCCACCCACATCGTTCTCACGCATATTAAGTCTAGTAGACTTCAAATCACTATGTCTACGCTAGCCTTCTGCAAGAGGCCGATGGCTTTGCTCAACATAGCGAGCACTGCGGTTGGCAAACCAGCATGATATACACGATTGCTTCGTGCTTAGATCGGCATTGCCTTTTTTTTGCCCTGTAAGGCACAATATACAAACGGGATCGCATAAAGAGAATCCAACAGCTATTTGTAAGGACACAATTTCCGTAACGTGGGTGAATACGTCGTAAATGACTGAACTTAGGAGACTGAAAAAAAAAGAGTTCATATGTCCTCCTTTTGCGGCAAAATAAAACAGAACATGGGATAATGACGCAATAAGACTCCGCATGGTCGTGCCGCATGCTTGGACCACTTGGACCATACGCTATATAGAACAAACAGATCTATATAACACAGCATTTAGTACTGCGTCGGGCGCTAGCACAGTCTGCAGCTGGTCGTTCGACCACTCGAAAAGTGTGATTCACACTGTACGGTATGCGGTTGTTATTAACCATACTATTTTATTTGTAGGCGGAAACCTTGCCCAGCAAACAAGACAGTCGCCCAGTGTATCTACACATAGCAACTTAAACGCTTGTCAAAGTAAACAGCACGACCTATTCTCCAGCAGAACGGTATTCACACTGTTAGGATCGTCAAATGTTTCGTAACTACTCGTTGCAGCTAAACCAGAGCTTAGAATTACAGTGCTGAGAATGCTGCAGTAAGGTAACATTCGTGAAACGAATTTTCAGAAATACTTAACTGATATCCGAGGCTCATTGTAAGCTCAAACAAACGCGCGCACCTCGCGCTGGGTGCTCCGTCCGCCCTAACGCCAGCAGTTACTCCAGCCGCTTAATTACTTCAGCCTTAAATTTCTTCACTACGCTTCACAGAACCATTCCATCCGTATAAGACGCCATTTCATGCGAAATAGACCGCGCGAGGGCGAAAAAATCCACCAGAAACTGCCGCCGACCGTATACCACCGCATACAACACGGGCGTTCGCCCAAGCCAGCATGCCAACGGCCCATAGATGGCGCCACTGCCTACGAAATTGCGGCGCCCATGAAAAAACGGTCTATAGCCTGCTGTCTTAATGTTTTGCAAAGGAGCACTTCGAAACATGCTCTCAAAATTTTAATTCTGAGATTTTAAGTGCCACAATCACAATACAATTATGAGGCATGCTGTAGTCAGGGACTCGCAGGCATTTTGCATGTCACCCCATTGAAATGCAGCTATTGCAGCAAAGATTCGATCCCGCACCCTCAGGCTTTGCAATGCAATGCGAAAGCCACTATGTCACCACGCAGGATTCTTTAATGCAGCATTGGAAGTATGCACCGCCAAGGTCACTAAATAGGTTTCTACTTTTCTGTACAACTAGAAATTTCTCTGCTGTGACATGTAAGATTAGAAAGGGGTAAAAATGTTTTGAGAGTAGCTTTCTTTCAAAGAAAGGTATTTATGTGCATTAGGACACTCATCTTCAAGATGGTCTTCTCGCACAACAATACAGCACATGAAGCATTCCTGCAACTTGGTGATTATCTGCTGGAGATCTTTTCGGAACGATGAGCAACTTCTGCGATTGACACTTAATTTCAGCAATTAAACAAAACAATTACCCTCAATCTGGGCTCTTTTTTTTGGTGGGGGGGGGGGGAAAGAGAGCAAAGTAGACAGTGCGAAACCTGGTAAATGACCTGTTTTTAATACTAACAATTACAGGGACGAAACTCAGGTACAACTGAGCCTAAGCAAATGTCATCGCAGTGAAAAAGCCGAACACGTCCACAAACGCAAAAAAAGGTGACCAATGTCCGCAACACAAGGTGCTTCGTTTTTTTTCATGGCATTCTGTACCGGGCATTGGTAATGAGTGACCATAGCACCCACAACTAATTTTAGTTAGCGCCTCAGGAGCCTGTTCGGTGAACAGCCAGATCGGGGGTGCATGAGGAACTGACTGCTGCATGACAATGCATGCTGAGTGACCCTCTCACAGAACAATGTGCATACAGGAGTTTCTCACCATAAACATGGTAAATCTTTTACACTCATCCTACTTGCATAACTTGGCTCCCACTTATTTTACGCTTTTCACAAATTAAAGAACACCTCAGAGGTTGCTGTTTTCACACGACTGATTAAATAAAGCGCAAGTGGCAGAGGGTGCTCAACTTGTTCCAGAAAGGAGACATCAAGGTCATATTTACCAAGTGGCAGGAATGCTGAGAGCACTGTATGGTGTGCAAGGGAACTATTTCAAATATGACAGCCTTTGATTGCACATAAATTAATTTCTTCAAAACACATCCAGTCATGAAGCTTTTTGGTACCACATAGTATGCAACGTCACCCACTATGCCACGAATGTGGCAACTAAAAATCAGTAAACAGAACTGGTCGTCTCTGCTACCAGAATTTGGCATTGTGGCAGGATTTACTAGACACTAATTTATAATCTGGGCAACAATTTGAATTTCTGATAAATAGAGCTGAAGGGAAACATGTCATGTAATGTTGACTGTCACAAATGTAAGGAAAGTTAATTTATGACTGAACTAACCACTGCATGAAAACCACATAAGCTTGTAGATGCCCCATGGTTCATGAAATACACATGATTTCAGTTCCATAAGGGTTCTTTACTGACAGAGTGGCTAAAGCATTATAAAAATAATCCAAGAGGATGAATATATTTCATTCAATAGTAGTACCACATCGTTCTCTTTAAGCTTTTTCATTCCTTTCTAATACCCCAGTAAGAACACACATTTTGTGACATTGAGTGAGTGGACTTCCCGGCAATGAGTGACACTTTGTTGGCATGCTCCTATAGTCGGATACAACTTTAGAAGACAGCGGCATTTGCCCCTCAAAGGCGGATGGACACGAGCCGGCACCAATAGGCGCGCACTTCAGGTGACGTCATGAGCCGGACGGCCGGTGTCCCCGCCGACGGAGAACATGCCTAACATGGCCGCCCTCGCTTCGAGCTGGGCCGAGTCGCGTCAGCTCTGTGCGTCTCCCTTCATCAGAGTGAATTCGAATTGTTTGTGGTGGTCTGTCATGCCGGAAATATTATTGTGAGCTTACGATGCACAATTTGTGCCGCGTGCGTTTTTTCTGAGCCGTGAGCCGACGAAGAAAGATTGCAGCGAACATCGGTGGCGCTGCGCTGCGCTTCGTGTGGAAACAAGATCCCGCGGTGGCATACCGCTGCAAACAAACATCGTACGTGTTTGTTCCGTGGTGTTTTGTTTTGCTCCTAAGTGAAGTTACGACGAGGAGAGTTCGCCAAAGTCTGGTACCTACTGTGAGCGGCGGGTGTGTTTGTGTACTGTGCCCCTGCGTTTCTCGTCGGACGTGGTGAAGTGATGGAGCAAAACCATTATCAGGATAAATGAGAAAAGCGTGCGCGGATGAAACCAACCTGCGAGTTTCTCAACAGAAAAGATTTGTGAAAGCAACCTCCAACGCAAAGATTCGTTGCTGCCAGCTCAGCGTTCAAACGACCGATCGTTGGCAGCAGTGTGATAAGATAGCCGAGCGTCTAGCGGCGTCGTTCGAGTGTTGTGTAGCACCGTCGATTGATTGCTTTCCACCAATGCTAACAATCAGTGACTAACACGCGCTGCTTGAGCGAATGTCATTGGATTGTTAACGGTCAGGCGTTTGGAAGCAGTGTTTGTTTCCTTAATGTCAGCCTGAATGCTAATTTTTATGACTGATACACTGGTGCCGTTGCAAGGGAGCTTGGCATGAATTCGCGTCGCTGTGTGGCTTAGAACTCTTCGCTCAGTGCACGCGCCAGCTGTAGAAAGCCTGCTGTGACACAATCGCGCATAAGCTGTGCTGTCAGCCCTCGACTTGCTTTCCCACAACACAGGTTTGCGCTTTGTCGTGATATGTCGCTACTAAAAAATTCCTATGACAGTGAAGGCAACAGAGCCAATGTGTACATTAAAAAAAAGTACGACAAAGTAGGCACAGCTGCTTGTGAACTGACTCCTAATAGTTCTACGCGCGTCTGCGTTAAATGTGTGTGCGTGTTTTCTTGTGTGTTTGTGTATATTTGTTATTTTGCCCTTTTTTGTATTTTATATCTTAGTTTTCGCGCTCGCGTTTGTGTTCGTGTGTGTGAATATGTGAGTGCTTCCATGCGTGTATGTATTTGTTCCTATTTCTATCCTTTTATTTTTGCATTTGTTCTTGTAAGCATGCTGCAGCCACGACTTTCGACAATTCCATTAACTCGTCTCATTCAAAGCACCAAGTCCTGTGAATAGCAGGGCTGGTCTCTTCGATGTCATTAAAGCTATTCTCTCTTGTCTACCTTGCCTCCTCAGTCTGCCACCTTGCTTTGTTTTTTCCTACTATTCTGACCTTGCTTCTTGTGCTGTTGCTGCAATGTGATTAATCAACTTGCACCAAAGAAAGTTCTATCAGCTGTGACAACAGAAACATTGACAGATACAAAATGTTAAAAGCATCACCTGGCTTGCACAGTTAGTTCGTCTCTTTCCCCTGTTAATGTGTTTATGCATCAGTGCATACGGTAGCTTACCAGAAGTGCACATGAAAAGGTGCCATATTGTGAAACAGCACCTTGCTATGTTGTTGCATTCAGTATTAATAAACAGATGGTTTTGCTGCCCGTCACATGTAGTGGTACACATATATAACATTGTGCAGTGGGGTATCATTTCCTGTCATGACGCTTTCATCATTACAAATGCAGTTTTCTAGTGAATGGAGTCCAGCAAAGCAGTGCTGTGAGAGCTTTTGCAACTTTCACCATTTATTACTTCCCCAATATCACTGTCTGAATCTGTCCGTCACTTTGCCTACGGCTTGTAATGAACAAAGTGACTCACTAAAACACGTTCAACTTTACTGAGCATTTTTCCGGTACGTAAATATGACAAAAAAATGCTAGCAAAGTTAATCACGTTAATAATTGTGCTTGCATTCGCATTACTTGCTTGAGTCAGATTAATAAATTGAAAATTGGCTATGACAACACTTCAATTTTCAGTGCAGACTGCTAACGGAGCCATAAAGTGTGCTCCGACTAATTTCACCATGGGGCGCGTCAAACTCGACGGTGGCTGCCTGAATGAGCAGTTTGGGCCTCACTAAGCTAATGATGTTTTATATTTGTTCTCTTAATCGCATTACTTGTGTGAGCCAGATAACAAGATAAACAATGCAACCACATGAATGTGCTTTGGCATTCAAGCTGCTGACAGTGGCTGTCAGTTTCGTGTTGTCTGCTGCTATTTCACCACCACTCGCTATGAGATGACTGCGATTTCCAGTGCAGACTGCTAACGTAACCATAAAGCGTGCTCTGACTGCTGCTATTTCACTATGGGGCACGTCAAACTCGACGGTGGCTGCCTGAATGAGCATTTTGGGCCTCTCTAAGCTAATGATGTTTTATATTTGTTCTCTTAATCGCATTACTTGTGTGAGCCAGATAACAAAATAAACAATGCAACCACATGAATGTGCTTTGGCATTCAAGCTGCTGACAGTGGCTGTCAGTTTCGTGTTGTCTGCTGCTAATTCACCACCACTCGCTATGAGATGACTGCGATTTCCAGTGCATACTGCTAACGGAGCCATAAAGCGTGCTCTGGCTGCTGCTATTTCACTATGGGGCACGTCAAACTCGACGGTGGCTGCCTGAATGAGCAGTTTGGGCCTCACTAAGCTAATGATGTTTTATATTTGTTCTCTTAATCGCATTACTTGTGTGAGCCAGATAACAAAATAAACAATGCAACCACATGAATGTGCTTTGGCATTCAAGCTGCTGACAGTGGCTGTCAGTTTCGTGTTGTCTGCTGCTATTTCACCACCACTCGCTATGAGATGACTGCGATTTCCAGTGCAGACTGCTAACGGAGCCATAAAGCGTGCTCTGGCTGCTGCTATTTCACTATGGGGCACGTCAAACTCGACGGTGGCGGCCTGAATGAGCATTTTGGGCCTCTCTAAGCTAATGATGTTTTATATTTGTTCTCTTAATCGCATTACTTGTGTGAGCCAGATAACAAAATAAACAATGCAACCACATGAATGTGCTTTGGCATTCAAGCTGCTGACAGTGGCTGTCAGTTTCGTGTTGTCTGCTGCTATTTCACCACCACTCGCTATGAGATGACTGCGATTTCCAGTGCAGACTGCTAACGTAACCATAAAGCGTGCTCTGACTGCTGCTATTTCACTATGGGGCACGTCAAACTCGACGGTGGCGGCCTGAATGAGCATTTTGGGCCTCTCTAAGCTAATGATGTTTTATATTTGTTCTCTTAATCGCATTACTTGTGTGAGCCAGATAACAAAATAAACAATGCAACCACATGAATGTGCTTTGGCATTCAAGCTGCTGACAGTGGCTGTCAGTTTCGTGTTGTCTGCTGCTATTTCACCACCACTCGCTATGAGATGACTGCGATTTCCAGTGCAGACTGCTAACATAACCATAAAGCGTGCTCTGACTGCTGCTATTTCACTATGGGGCACATCAAACTCGACGGTGGCTGCCTGAATGAGCATTTTGGGCCTCTCTAAGCTAATGATGTTTTATATTTGTTCTCTTAATCGCTTTGCTTGTGCGAGCCAGATAACAAAATAAACAATGCAACCACATGAATGGTTGCCCGAATGAGCATTTTGAGCCTGCCAACGATAATCAGGGTTAACAATAGTGTTTCAATTCAGATATGCCAGCATTTAAATGTGTTTCTATGCCACTTCTTAAATCGAGCACAATGTGTGCAGGACGTTGCTTATCAGAATTGAGCTTCTATTATAAGGAATATGCCACCAATGGAACTGCTTATTTATTTGAGAGGTCACGGAATGGATGGTTGGCTGTTGCGAACCCACCGGCAAAATTTTGGTAGCCCTAATAAGGGCTGTTCTTTTGTTAATTAGAAGCGTTTATGCTTCGTCAAGTGGCTCAATGCCAGACAGCTCGCAGTCGGAGTCGCTGTCTTCAGTGTCATCTTCACCCAGCTGGATGATGATGGGTTGAATGTGCTCACTCCCAGACGTGTCAAGTCTGAACTTTGCCTCCAAGTCCATCACATGCTGAATGCTCTTCCTCCAGTCTTCCGCCGTTACCTGCTTGATTTTCTCCCTCAAGATGACGGCGACCGTGGACAGCTTGAAGTCTCTGCTGTCCGCAGCGATGCCATTTTTGACCTTGGCCCACACAAGCTCAATGGGATTAAATTCACAGTGGTACGGCGGGAGCCTGAGTACAATGCAACCGGCCTTTACAGCTGTGTTGTCTACGATGTAGCTCAGAAAGCGTGACTTTACAGATGCCACCAGCTCAAGCAGCTGCTTCTTTATCATCCTTTCACCGTAGGAGATGTTCTTGCTTGTGAGCCACTCCTGTATCTTTTCCTTCTTCCAGGCTGTCGTTGGCAATTTCTCTTCTCGCCGGCTATGGTAAGGTGCATTGTCTAAAGCAATGACGCTACCAGCTGGCAAATTCTGCAGAACGTCATTGAACCAGCCCTCAAAGCGATTGCCGTCCATTTCCTCGTGGTAGTCGCCTGTCTTTTGGCCTCGGAATATATCCAAGCCGCCGTCGACGAAACCATCCTCGCTGCCGATGTGCGTCACGATCAGGCGCTGACCTTTCCCAGAAGGTTGTTTTAGACCCGTCGTCAGACCATTTGCTCGAGCGAACAGGCGTCCGCGCTTCTGCACCACGGTGTCTGTCCACACGATCGACCGAGTGTGTCCCGCCGTCACCCTGGGGCCGTATTCTGAAACGTTCGCCTAGGCGAAATTTCGCCTAGGCGAAATCAGCATGCGCGCTGATTGGCTGGTTGAGCAAATTGAATGACGTCGGGCTCAACCACCCAATCAGATCATCCAATTTTGCTAAAACAGCCAATCGGCGCACGCCTGAAAGCGAAAAAAGAAATTTCGCCTAGGCGAACGTTTCAGAATACGGCCCCATGTCTCGTCCAGGTAAAAGATCTTTCGGCCTTCCGCCCGGTAGCGCTCCACGTCACGGAGGTAGCGATTCCGCCAATCGGTGATGTCATCCCGGTCGATAAGCAGCGAGTTGCGGCTTCTCTTTTCGTGCTTGAAGCCGATCTCGGCAAGCAGGCGACGCACAGTACACCGCCTTAGTGATGGTAGTTCCATACGCTCCGAGAACTCGGTAGTTACCTTCTCGACCGTGGGTATCTCGTTGCGGCGAAAGAAATCGTGCACACATGATCTCAGCGCGCACAACGTAAAGCTGTCAAACTTCGCGCTGCGTCTCCTCTTCTCCGCATTGCGTGGGCGCTTTCGCGAGGGCGTCGTCAGTTTGCCACCCGAAAAATGCGAAGCTTTAACTTCCTGCCTCACTCTGAACACAGTCCTGTCGCTTACACCAAGCATGTCGGCGACAAACTTGCTCGTGTCCTCCACGCTGCGTTCAGGCTGCCTGTTACGCCAAAACGTGTAGCAGTGGAAGATCATGTTGCGTGAATCGCTGTTCAGGATGTGGCCGCTCTTGTTCTTGCCGAGGCTCCTTGGTGGTGTGGTCATTGAGGCGACACAAGGCTCGTTCGGCAACAAAGGATCGCGTTCCGATGTCACCTCGCTGGGCTCCATGGCGGAAAACTGGCACGGAATGCCGCGCGCGATCGTTCGCGAACTCACGAGATCGCAGGTTCGCAACCGCGAAAAAAAAAGAAAAAAAATATTAATTAAAAATAAGCCCAACACATTAAAAAAAGAAGGTTGTGCAAACACACAAAAAGTATATATGAATCTTATGCTATTAAGCCAGCGACTGCTACGCCCGGTGCCGTCGATCTTGCTCTGTAGCAGACGACGCACAGCGTTGTAGAAGGCACGGAGTTATTTTTCTCTCGCGATCCGGCATGTACGGTAGCATTTTCATCATGATAGTTTTACCAAACCACTCGTCAAGATACACAAATCTTATTTATACCGACAAATACGTGTTTTAGAAGCAGTCACAATTTTTTTGAGTGGGACTATTTCTTTAGTCGCGGAGGAATTGGCTGCTGCGCTTCGGTCAACAGGGCGGGGCCTCATCCTGTCTTCTAAAGTTGTACCCGACTATAGACAAGAAAGTGTTACTTGGAATTGATCGCAGCATCGATTGGAAAATCGGCCACCACTTTATATTTTGCTATTTGAAGCAATGTTTGCTAAATAACTTAACACTATCAATTGTCACAAGCAAAAACATCGAATGGTAGTTTCCATAATCAACTATATGTATAACTCTTGAAATCATACAAAAAGCAATTTCAAGATTAGTGACAACTTTTCGTTTAGTTATACCTTAAGAGCACTTCAAATGAGGCTACATATTTCCAACAAACACACTCGCTCATGAGTGTGTTCTACAGCCAGTGTCGCTAAATCTTTGCACGCGACAGCTTGTAAACGATATAATAGTGAAGCGTATGTGGTCAAAGTGATTGAATTTGCCCACCTGACAAGGGTATAAAATGCAACTAAGCAATTGCATCGTAATAAACATGAAGGCACACAGTCCAGACACAGAGCATTCCACATCAACGAACAAATGAAATATACGAGTATACACAGGCCACTTCAGGTAAGCACACATTTGGGCAAGAGTTCAGCACCTGTTCTGCCATGTCACCATTTTCTATACTGCATATTCTAAACTGTAGCATATTTCTAATGCTGAGTCTTGATTCACGTGACGGCATTTACCGATTCCTACTGCAAGCCATGGTTGGCCAAAGCAGGAGCTAATACAGCATAACTACATGGTAAAAAAAGCAGTAAAAATAACAAACCTGGCTGGCAGGCAGGATCGCAGGTGCTGATGCAGCCCCAGACATAGCCTCTGTCAGCTGGTGCGTGGTCTTCTCCAAATGCCTGGCCATTTTGTCAAGTCTGAGAGAAAAAAGAGAGAGAGAGAGGAGTGCATCAAGGTGTATTGTCAACATTGGTGACAGCAGTTAGAGTTGCCCTGAGTTTACTGCAAAAGGTAGATGATGTAAAAAATACTGTTCATTCTACATACCAAGTAATTGTTTCGTGTTTGCATATTTTTCTTTGAGCCGGCTGGCTTTCTACGAGGCTCTGTCAAGTTTCGTTGTCAGCTCGTGAACTTTGGCACGTGAAAGATCCAGTTCTTTTTTTGAGATTCCACCTCTTCTCCAAGCCCACAGCTGCATTTATGCTGTTGAGAAATTTGTGGCAGAAAACAAGTGTTAATGAATTCAACTCCAATGAAGTAAATATTCTGCAGTCATATTTACAATCCTGCACCACACCATGCACATGTGTATAGAAAAACAGCAGATGTGGTCCAGGCTTCGCAGATGAAATATTACAAAGGCAAGCATTAGAAAAAATGAAATATCTGAGAGTAGCAATAAGCGTAAGCTCAAGGTTGTCAACAGAGAAGAAGTCCCTTAGTGTTCTGTAAATGTACAGAGGGGTCCACTGTTAAAGGGAACACCGGAGCGTGTGGCGTCTGCTTGGCGCCAACGCCGGCCAGCGGCTGCAACGAGCATCGCTCAGGCGCAGTGAGTGCTGTGGGCAGCGCTCTTTTGTCATCTGCTACTGCACTTCGGATCGTCGCGAAGCAAGCAGCTCGCGTTAATCGTATATCAAAACAGACACTTTTTTTCTAGCTGGAAGGAAAGTGACTGGATATATTTATAATCAGATAAATTCCATAAACATCAGCAGCAATGACGCTGCCGTCTTTTGTTCGCCTTCTCTTTTCAGAAAAATTTGTCCGATTAAAAAAATCACAGCATATCCACGGGGTGAATGATGATGAGTGGGCGAAACTCCGGAGGGAATCATCGGATCTCCCGCTTAAGGGGACGCTAGCACAAACGCGTTAGAAACGTGCAGTACTCTCTAGTAAGGGGGAGCGGCCACAGCGTCTTACGCAGCCATTTGCACATGCCGGAACGTGCACCGCGTTTGCCGACGCCATCACATGACTGGTGAGAGAGTATACCCCCCGTATTCATAAACGCCCCTCGACTTCAACTTGACTTGCCACTGCCTTGGGCAGTGCGTTCGAAACGCGTTGAAGCTAAGGCGGAGAGGCCACAGCGTCTTACACATGCTTCTTACACGGGCCGTAACGCGCTAGCAAAAACGCGTTAGAAACGCGCTAGAAACGCGGCCTTTCGTTAATGTTGGGTATTTATTGCCATCGTGGTGCGTGTGTCTATGTGCGCTTCGTGGCGTAGTGGTTAGCGCCGCGCGTTCGGAAGCGAGGGGTCCCTGGTTCGATTCCGCGCTACGCACACAACTTTCGGAATTTTTTTTTCATAAAACGCCGGAAGCGTTCTCTGGAAGGCGGAAGCTGGCTTCCGGAACCGGAAGCGGAACCGGAAGTGGAAACGGAAGCGGCACCGGAAGTGGAACCGGAAGCGGAAGTCGGCTTCCGGTTATACTATACGTATACATATATATGTATATATGGGTATACATACATATACGGACACACAACGCCATCTATTGAGCAATTCATAAAACTAGACGTGGCTACCTACTACGACGGGGACGAACGGGTGCCGCTATAAGGAACTTCGCCCCTAAAGAAATGCTTACTGTGCACGTCTATTCCCATGACTCGATGATAGCTCGAAAGTGATAGCTCTTTACAATTTATTATGCTCTTTAAGTACGCTTGTGGATTGCTTGTTCAGTCGACGCACTGCAGCGACTCGAATATGCATTAGTACAAATGACATGGCAACTACACACAAAGTATTATCTAAAATAGCTGTGCCACAAAGAAATGTTCTTTCAGCTTTGCAACGGCTGGCCATCAGTGTGACCATGCAGTTACCGGCCAACATTCAAAAGGTGTGACTGACTTGCTTTGCTACTATCCGAAACGTGGAAACAGACGGTAGCAGACGACGAAATAGCATCGCCTACGCCGCTCACTGCTCCTGCGCGGAGCTAGCCGCGTCTATGCGAAACTTGTTGCAGCTGCCAGCCAGCGGTGGCACGGAGCACATGCCACGCACTCCGGTGTTCCTATTAACAGTGGATCGCTCTGTACATTGAATGAGCTTAATATGTAAATTATAACATGCCAGATAATTTAATTATGCCACACCACTTCACTGCTTCTCCCTTCAGTAATGGTATTGCCATGGTAAAAGCCATGTTTCTCACGACTTTTGTTTCACATTTGTTACGTCCCTTTATTGCCCTCCTGTAGACATGCCAAGACACAGGTTCCTTTTTAAACACTATAGAATGACACTAAACTTATTTAAAAGGTGTTAGCAGCACCTTCATAGGTCTCCTTATAGTCACCGACAGTAAAAAAACAATGAAAAGCTAGGTGTCAGGAATAGTCTTTGTGCTGAAGCAGCCATGCCACCTTTTAGCAGCAGCTGCCTAGTTTTTTTATGCAGTCAGTTGCTCCAGACTTACCTTCTGCCCAGCGCGGCAGCTCTGAGGGACTTGGCCAGCTACAAGTCTGGTCCTCCTCCTTTACATGGCAACCTGTGACCCTGGAACATTACAGAACACCACAATCAATTTCATTCAAGTGGTGTGAAAAACCATCTGGCTTGTCTCTGTTGCACACTAAGCAAAAAACAAAAGTGTTAAGCACTACAAATTGACTGATGGAATATATGCTCTTTTACTAATATCACTGCCTGCAAGTTGATCATAGAGAAAGCTATCAAACGTAATGGGACAAGGAGTAAGGCATTACGTGCAAGTGTTTGATCATATAGTTCAAGCAAACGTTCTGCACAAACAGTTTATTTCATGTGGTGCAGGATATGTCAAACAGATGTAAATAAAACTAGACAGGACCATGTCGTATCCTTTCCAAATTGTCATTCACCCTGTGCTTTAAAGTAAACACAACACAGCTGTGAAATAACTGCACAAGAATGCTTCTGTTTACTGGGCAGCATTAACTAGCAGGTCTCAGTGCAAGGTGCGCAAATTTAATGTGAAACAGCTGTGAAATAAGTGCGCAAGATTGCTTCTGTTTAATGGTCAGTGTTAACTAGCAGGTCTCAGTGCAGGGTGTGGAAATTTGATGTGACAGAATTCTGTGGAACGGCAGTTATAACTGAGTAAAAATGAGTCATTACAAGTAATTCATAATGTACTGCCTCCCGCATTTTTATCTATATTGCGTAAGCGGCCATCACGCGTCGTTTTAGCGCCTTTAATCGGCGATAATCAGCGAGACCGGCAGTACTCTCATGTGCACTTAGCATATGAGAGTACTGCCGGTCATGAGCACATGAGACAAAAACTTAAGCTGCCCGCTCACTCGTGTCTTCTTCCTTTTTTTCTGTCACCAACCCTCGTGCTCACTTATTTGCCGCGTCGTGTCGCATATGTAGTTGCCATCGTCGCCGTCTTTCACCACAGTGCCTTCCCTTGAGTACACGGATATATGATTTTTGTCTTATTTCGTTGCCACCTCTATGCGTCCTTGCAGTCGATACTCGGTGTTTGTGTTATCGTTGTCGTACCTTTTTGCATATTTTTGTTTACACGATGGACTTTTCCTACATAGACTTTGCAGTGGGCTATCCGTGCCAAGTTTGCCGTGCGAAACTTCGAGAAAGAAAGTGCTTTACGAAGACAGGACATGCAGCATAACTTTTCAAAATGGCTGCTTATTAGCGCACAGTTAGAAGTTGCTAAATCGCCGTATCAGATCTTAAAGCGCACATTTGAAAGGTCAAATATATAACAACGTGGCGAAGAGGAGGAGAGAGAAGAAGAGGAGAACGACGAGCTCAGTAGCAGCCAAGGCAACATTTCGGTGGCGACATTGTGGCGACCTATCATCCATCCTGGTCTTCATCTGTAAATAAACATCAATAACCACTAACAATACATTAAAATAGATCCGCTAAGGAAAAGACGGCATTCGCGCTAGGCATTTTGTACACTTATACACATGATGTGAGAGTACAGGCAGCCGTGTAACTTCAGAAGTATTTCTTCAAAATCCTAAGTGCAAGACGCATGGCATTCAAGTGAAGCCGTGACGGCGAAGCAGCTGCGATCCTCATTTCAGAATTTACCGGCTTCCTTTTGTTTCGATATTCTTCATGTGATTTTGTATTGACCTGATGTAGTTTTTATTTTTAAATTCATTTTATTGCGATAGCAATTATATGGACACATCAAGTGTATTTCTGCCGTCACCATCACCGCCCTGCGGTACCGTATGAAGTCCAAGGGCGATAAAATCGTCGCCACGCGCCGTATGTGCGAGTGAAAGCGCACGGGGGACGCGCGCTTTCACGGAGAGTGAATGCACGGTGGAGAGCAAATGCCAGTTCTTCCATCGCGCGAAAGCCGTGGGAGTATGGAAGGGAGGGAGGAGGGAGGGAGGGAGGGGGGGCGACGCTGTGGTGCGGCAATAAATGCGTATCTTGCAACCGGGTGTAAGGTTAACTGGCGACTCAATCTCCCACGCGAAAGGAGGAAAGCGGGAAGGCAGCGCTGGAAGGAGGGGGGGGGGGCAGGCTTCTGCTCTGCCAACAACTGCGCACTTGTACTTTGCGTTGGTATCCTGAAAGCAATCTCCACACGGCTCTGACCTTTGTATGCGTTGTGTTTTCACCGCTCAGTTTACGTTGAAGCGAGAGACCGCACAAACCTTCGCTCGCTGCGGCGTCCGCGCTTGTGCACGCCAGCGTTTTCGCAGTGGTTGTATGCGGTCAGCGAGTGTGATCTATCCATGTTTGCTTGTGCGCGTTGACACCACGCTTGTTAATTCAGTTAGTAAGCGAATGTGTGCAAGTTTATGCAGCCGATAAAACTACTATCTCTACTCCGTGTAGCTCTCTACTAATTTGCTATCGCAATTGATGCTTGGCCTTTCCGGTGAAAGTGCGTCCTTTTTTTTAATTCATAGAGCATTAGGAGAAGCTGAGCTTTGTCGCTATTTGCTGCATAATAGCCTTTCAGCACCCAGATTGACATATATTGTAGTATAGCAAGACAGAAAGAATTTATTGAGGAAGTGTATTCATAGTCGTGCGGAGCCTGCCAAATTGCCAAAACCATGAGCTGATTACAAGGCCTTTATATATATATATATGCCCCCGAATTAGGGTTGACCACGTAGAGTCTTTAACGTGCACCGAATGCACAGTACACGGATGTTTTTGTATTTCATCCTCATCCTAGCGGGGCCGGCGAGGTGGGGATTTTATCCCGCGCCTTCTGACTTAGCAGCGCAACACCATAGCCACTATGTCATCACAGCGGGTACGTTTATTCACGCATGCGGGAGGATTATAAGCAGAGAGATGCGCGTATTTACGTGTTTAGCTTGGCATAGCGGCTATGCGCCTCCTCTCGTTTTGGGTCGCGTTTAGCTACCTTTCATCCTCACTGACCTGCTGTTAATCCGGCCGTCCCGTAGTGCTTTCTATTCCATTTTTAGTCGAAACTTAGATATTGTTTCTCGACGTTTAACGCCTTATTTCTACCCATGGCGTATGGACAACGGCGAAAGCGACAGGGCTTGAAGAATATTTTACAGCAATTCGCATATTGTTATCGTGGACAATGGGTATTTGTTACTGTACACCAGATGGCAGCAATCAACCACACGCAAGTTGGGCTTGAGCTGAACATTCTCTGCCTGCATTAGGAAATGTTTTGTTTGCCGTCATAGGACATTTTTCGACCGATTCAACATATAATGCTGAGCATCAAAAAGCTCTAAAGAAGTTTGACTAGGCGTTCCTTCCAACAAGGTGTACAGCTGGGACAAACGTGCTACTAATGTTACTCATCTTTATAACAGAGGACAAGAAACACAGCACCGCTCAGGTGTAGTTAGAATACAAATATTGAACAAGGCTTTGTTACTTCAAATGTTCTACCCGCACTCTTAAAGTCAGGCATAGGTAGACAAACGCATGCATATGTAGTAGAAGAATTCAGTGCCTCACAAAGATGCTCAATCTTGACGACACTACGGTAACGGTCCTATCACGCCAGAAGCGAAGCGTAAACTAAGCAATGACATTCAGAAGTACTGAGCCCTTTACGTTCATTCCCGCCACAACTGAACACTTACATAGACAGATATATGTGAACAAATCGTAGCACGTCTTCGAACATCTACAAACATTGATCGTGTGAAAAAAGGCAAAGTCATGCTACAAAGCATATCTCACCCACTGAACAAAACATGACAAATGATGCAAATCTTGTTTAACAAATGTTGTAAATATTTCTCATGTGTAATGGCAATTGCGCGAGCGGGAAGACCAATACGGTGTTCCCCAAACTCAGGATTTTTAAACAATGTTAATCCGAATGTTAGTATCACGTCCCTAGAATACTGAGTCTGTATTCATTACGCGCAGGTGCTGAATACTTCCACTGAGACTCCAGAAGGCGCAATTATTGTTCTATTGACCGACGGCGTGGAGAATGAGCAGCCCTCCATTGATGACGTCTGGCCGCAACTGTTAGCGTCAAAGGTCGAAGTTGTGGCTATGGCGATGGGTGACAAAGCTGAAGAGAAGCTTGAGAAACTGGCTGCGCAAACAAAAGGGCAAAGCTACTTCTTTCCTGACCGCCTTGAAAACATGTCGAGGACCTACATCGAAGGAGCCGACAGTATGGCGCCGGAGTTCACATATGATCCGTTGGTGAGTATCCTGTTGTAGATTACGAGCATACCATGCAGCATAAACAATATAGTATGTCCAGAGCTTTCAAAGCCTTCATGCGATGTTTTCGCCGGGGGTAAAGTAATATCTTTTTAAAGGAGCCCTCACTGTCACTAAAGCAGTAACGGAGGACCAGGCATGTGATAGATGAGGAGAAGAGCAATGATTCTGTTGTTGGGTATACCAGGGGACTAAGCGAAATTGATAAATCCGTGTTTTCTCCTTGTCTAAAGGCCTTTTATAAAATGTGCTCTGGAGGCCTCGCAGAAGCAATTGTGGCAAAGAATATATACGCATTAAGGTGATGAACAACGCATGCTCTGCCCTGGAGTACAGATGTTATTTATTGGTTCGCAGAAAGTTCTGAAATCCTCGTTTTCATTCCTACCCGGGCGGGGTTACACGAACCGCGTACTACTCACGGCACCGCAAGATGACTGCATTGTGTTGTCCCGCTGTGCAGCTTGGATGCGTTGTACATTTTTGGTTTATGTACTATAATCGAGTAAAATGTTAAGTTCAATTACAGCTCTTGCAGCAAAGTGCATATACAAGCGCTCCAAAGCTTTACAGTCGTGTGATTTTACAAACAACCAATTTAGACCACTCTCCCACGAAACTATTGCTGTCACTAAATTATTTTGGTAACCATTGTAGAGGGCTCGGGTGGACTTTAAGATATATGCATGCTGTAACAAAGAATATGGGTTCTGGTCTTTTGCTGTGCGCAAAATGAGGGCTCGTGTTTAACTCGAACCGGCTGCGTTTCCTTAATGCTACGAGACCTCAATGGTTCGCCTGACATTTGGTGAATATGTAGTGATGATATGGGTCATCCTGTAATTTCGCAGTTGGACTTAGCATACCTTTTCAACAGTCGCCACGACCGAAAATTGCAATAGTCAATGTGGACCTTTTGTCGCTTCCCGCCGCGGGACGCTCCTGTCTTCACTGGAACAGACAGGAGCGGCCTACTGATACAGCCATCGCAACGCATACACAGGTGCTCTACCAGGACGTGGGTAGCAAATCAACCCAGAATCCTCGCCGTCTGCTCGAAGGCGCCACGCCAGCTAATGGTCCACATCTCCACGTCGTCGCTTGCTTTTGCTCTTACATCATCGGCAGTCCCCTTACCAAGTAAACTAGTTGCTGCAGGTCTGCAGGCAGCAGCTGCAAGCCTCCCGAATTCTCAGCGCAAACTACTCAGTGACGGTGGCCATTTGCTGCTGTCGGAAGAAACAAATTTCAGCGCAAGTTTAGCCACCCGCAAACGAATAGTTTTGCCCACTTAATGCCTTTGTCGCACACTGGGTGACATGTTGACTACGCATGTCGCGTTGGACTGCTCCAACTGAGACAGCGTTCTGGCATTTTTTACGTCTGGCGATAACAAATATACGCAAACTCCGTTTTCGTCATACTTTATTTTGAATGCACAAGAATCGTCGAGTGCACTGGACCGCTTGCTCATCACCTACGGCACATTTCCAAGTTCGTACACCACTGTCTGAAGCGGTGAAATACGTGTAAGACTATTGCCAGCTGTCTTGCTCCTTTATAACCACCGCTCAGTGTCGCCATAAGTAGTGACATGACAATAACCTGCGGAGGCAACGTTTTCCAGCTTGTTCCTTCTGTAGTTTTGGATCCTGCCTCACAGCGTTCGCCATTCATCCAAACCTCTTGCACCAAGATGTGGTCTACCGCATGATAGATCGCACCTCCTCTGTCAACGAAACCATCATATGACCTGTGTATCACCGCCACGACACTCTCCATTTCAGCCTGGACAACTCTTCATCACCCGCTTATTCTACCCGCCCCATGAGTTACCAGTACGGCTCAGCGTCCCTCCGAGGCCACAGTAATACAGAAGATGTGCTTCTGGTCTGCTGCTCTGCGCGAGATAAAAAAAATCTTGTTGAGCAGGAACCGCCTGTGTTTGCTTAGTGCTTCGTGGTATCAACGAGTTGTATAACAATGCGATGTTTATTCGAGCGGGTGAATTACACTTCCGAGAGAAATTATTCGGCAGTGTTCACCAAAGTGACCTATAGGGGCATTATACCCAATGGTTCCCGGTGTCCTGAGCGAACTGCACGCGATTGAAAACTTGAATTTGAAGAAAATGTGAAACATGCTGTGAGTAATCTGCTGCAAAAGTATTAGGTGTGTGACCGAAACATGACTCCTACAAATAGTGACTGCATACTCTTTCTGTTGCTAAACATAAATGACGTAGAATGTCTGACTGCAGTCCAGGAAGAACAGGTAGTGGCCCGACTTCATATTTGCTGTGATTATAGCCACGTAATATATGAGGTTCGTACAATGCCCAATGTGTACACGGCAGTAATTATGGCGTCGAATCCTAGCTGCTGTAGTTGTCAGTTGTGAAAATGCAGATTAAAATATGAAGGAACAGTCAGCGGCATAGATGAACAAACAGTGTGATGGCTGAAGCACACGAGTATATACGATATGGCTTCCCGCAAGTCATGGCACATCTAGAACTAATTTTTAAACCACCTCGTCTTCGCTGCTAGACAGAATATTTCAGAAGGTGTTTTACGATACAGATGTAAAAATTGGAGGACGCTTAGGCTTTGCTTTTAAGAGTGGAACGCGATAGTATTCAAAGATCCCTGTCTGCTTCTCACGCTTCCCAACAACTGCAGCTTAAGTAACCGTAATAGTTACCGGGAAACACTGGCGGCGAACGCTATGCACGAAGGCGAGCTTTCTGGTATAAACGCGGCCTCTTGCGTGGGGCGATCCCGGACATATTGCACAGCCGCGCCAAATAAATTGAATAATTTTCAGGTTTCCATTTTTGTTTCGTACTTTTCATATTTTAGTCTGGGAAGATTTACGGTAAAAGGCATGCGCTGTGGGTGTTTTGTTTCATGACATTTTTTTGTGGATTGTCATTCTCAAAATTCCGAGGAATCGCTTTGCCAAGAATGCAAGACAAGATATGAGCACCATTAATGATAGAAGAGTGTGGCATATCTTAATATATTTCGAAGGCCTGCGTGGTTGGGGAGGATTTTCTCGGTCGCGGGCGCCAAAGCCGACGCCGACGTAGACACCGACGTCGGATTTTCGGCGACACGAGGCGCTTAACGCTGTCGCGTTAAAATCGGGGCAGCAACAGCTTGAGAATACCAAACGAAAACCGGCGTTAGGCATACGCGTGGCAAATGGTTAGCTCGTTTGGCAAACGTAAAACAGTTTCCGACGCATAAGGACGAAAAAAAAACTGTTTTTATTGGTCTATGCATGTATCTGTTACATTGCGCAATGTAAACTGTGTTAAAAAATGCAATCTCGTTGATGAATGTCGCTCAGCGTTCGCATCGCATAAATATTTTCTTTTGAACAGACATTTCTTAATCTTTTAAACGTTGCCATTTAAGCAACGCTGTTGTAGCTTGTATGGAACAGGA
Source organism: Dermacentor silvarum (assembly GCF_013339745.2). Classification (NCBI taxonomy): domain Eukaryota; kingdom Metazoa; phylum Arthropoda; class Arachnida; order Ixodida; family Ixodidae; genus Dermacentor; species Dermacentor silvarum. The sequence goes on from NC_051163.1 coordinate 91,934,360, forward strand.
ATGGTGACGCGAGGTTGGCTGGCACCTGCGGCCGCTGGCCACTTGAACGACAATGACAAAATGCGTAGTACTAGAAGTGCTTTGAGGGTGTCAACCACAATTAAAGGAACACCGTTTTGGCGAGGCCTCGCTCGTTCACTTCGTCACATTTTCTGATGGAGTAGCTGGGTACGTAGATCACCGCATCGTTCTGCAGACACAAGCCCAACGAGTAGTTCGACGTAACTAGTCCTGTACTTGTACGTACGAGCCGTCGCCTTAAGGGACTCCAGCCACGGTACGGTCTGCTACCTGAGCTTGCCAGGACAATGTATCCACCAACTTCCACGGTTACCACTCAAGGACAGTGCATCGTCGATGTATCCTGGACGCCAGATTGGTTTCACGGAATCATTTTCGAAAACGGCGACGACTGACTTGACCACTTCGAGCCGGTGGCCAACATTAACGACTGGACCCCAGAGCGCAAGCTACACAATGTGTATTTTGCTCTCGAGGATTGAATGAGGACGCGGTTCCAGAACCACGAGGAGACGTTGATACGGTGGGACGAATTTCGTCGGCAGTTTCTCAACGCATATGCCAATGCCGGTTGAAAGGAGAAAGCGGAATCGGCGATCCAGGCAAGGGTTCAAAGCCCGAATGAGAGCGTTACCACTTATCTAGAAGACATGGCTCAGCTCTTCGAACATGCGGACGCCTCAAATCAGAAGATAAGAAATGGTGTCACCTAACGCAAGGTGTAAAGCAAGGAATTTTTGCCTGCCTCATTCGCAACTCACCGACATCTCTTATGGACTTTCTCGCGACGCCAGAATCATGGACAAATCTACGGAAAAGCCGCGTGCCAGAAAGTACAACCTCGGCGTCATCGTTTCATGTAACCTCGCTGCCATCACTATGGCAGCGACAACCGCGCCACACGGGAGCTGATCAAGGTTGTTATCACGAAAGAAATGCTGAATATGCGGGCAGCCGACCCAACCGTAGGGCAACTTTCCGTGGCTGAAATGTTACGCACCAAAATCAGGCAGCTGTTCAAATTCCTGAATGGAAGGAGGCGCCACAGCAGCTGGAGCGTGTTACTTATGCGCAAGCTGTGTGGCGTCCTCTGCTGCGCAATAACTCAACCTTCGTACACCCGGCTGTACAAATGGAAGTAGGCCACAGGCCTCGCAGCCCGCCGTCCTTAGCTGAAACACGACCGAGGAGGAGCGACGTCAGGCGCACCCCGGACCAAAGGCCTCTTAGTTATGATTGTGGCGAAACCTGACACTTCTACTTTACGTGTCCTTACCTCCAAGTAAGTATACGTAAGTTCTCTCCAAATGCACCTCGTCCGCGACCTAGTGAGCGACCCGTAAATACCGAGAATTTCCTCGCGAACCGTCGTAATTTGTTCAAGTAACGGTGGCATGAACGCCGTTCGTTGTCTGCTCGATGCCTGTCCCTAAGGCCAGCCTTGGCGGCGATTGCCCAGCCTTGCAGATAGGGAAAGCACACTCCAGCGGCCTCAGGAAATGAGGCCGCTGAAATTAAGTGCACTGAAGATCCTTTTTTACGACAGCAATGACAGCAAAGTGATGTGCGCAAGTACCACAAAAGTCGTAATGTCTGACATTCCGGTAACCGTAGACGACGAAAAAATAGCTTTAACGACATGCGAGCAGATATCTCGCTTATGAGCACGGACCTTGCCCGTAAGCTAAGCAAAGTTTCTACCAGGTGGAAACTCGTGGGCAGGTGTATAGCACGAGTGAATATTCGCGGCTTTACGTACGTCGGAGAGTTTATGATCCTGCCGAGTTGTTTGAAAGAGTGGATTCTTGGAACGGACCTCGCGCAGGCTAATGACCCCGCCTTAAATTTGCGAGAGTGGCGGGTAACGTTTTCCACGTTGCACACCATGGCAAACAACAATTACGATAGTAATTACAACGCCTCGCGCATCGTCGACTGCAACACCACGTTACGGCAAGGAGTAGCCTGTTAGCCATTGTAACCGGTGACGCATTCAACGACTGTGAGGGCATTGCCGTAGCAAATATTCCGCTCCTGCTCGAACAGTATATCTGCAAAGCTTGAGGCCTTCTTTAGCTGCCGAGCAAACGTTCTCTAGTAGGTTTCAGTTTTAGTTTCAGCCCTTGCCTCAAGGCACGGCTATCACCGTCCTCAACGAAAGTGCTGACTTCTCCGACGTCGACACTTTAAGGTGACTTCACCGGGTGTGACAAATGCTACCAGCCTGAGCAGCCGCATTTGATTAATCTGGGTATTTGATTATCGTGGAATAATGCCTTATGAGTGACTTCTCTGGCTGTTTCTCCAAATAACCTTAAGTTCAGCGCAACTACGTTTCGAAACTCCATATTTTAACAGAGGAGACAGCATGGACAGTTCATCAGCATCCATACCACGTATCGCCAATGCAAAGAGATGCGATTAAATGCCATGATAAATAAATGCCGAATGGTGACGTGACTCAGCCTTCGACGGGGCTGTGGGCGCTTCTGCGTCAACTAGACACGGCTCAACAAAGTCACCAAATGCAATGTTTACCCCCTGCTACAAATTGACGACGCCTCGGACAGTCTGCGCCATTCCAATTTCTTTATATCGTTAGGCCTTAAGTGAGGGTACTGTAACATGGAAATCGACGAGCGTGATCGCGAGAAAACTGCATTCGTGATACCTGACGGGCTATGCGAATATAAACTCCGCCCATTCGGCCTCTGCACCGCTCCCACCACATTTCAGTGAATTGTGGGCCACGGTGCTCGCTGAACTAAACTGGTTTACCTGAACGACGTCATTCTGTTTTCAAGCACGCTTTATGAACACCTGGCACGGTTGAAGAGCGTTAGCAATGCTATCCGCAAGAGAAATCTCACAATCAAGCCAGAAAAATTATAATTTCGTTTTCAGGAGCTCAAGTCTTTCGGACACGTGGTCAGCCCTCGAAGCGTTCGGCCAGAACCTTAAAAGCTGGCTGCCGTCGCTGAGTTCCCTAGCCTTGAAAAAATACTGATCAGCAATTTTTCGCCCTCTGCGCGTAATGTAATCAATTCGCTGAACAATTCTCAAAAATCGCTGACCCTCTGACGAGACTAACATGCCAAAATGTGTCCTTCGTGTGGACGGAAGAGCAAAAAAACACGTTTACAGAATCACGCTAAGGACTTCAAACAGCTCCGGTGCTCGCAAATTTTCACCATGCTGCTGAAATTGAAACTCACACGGATGCGAGCAGCGTTGGACTCGAAGCCTTTCTTGTTCAATTTCAAGACGGCACGGAACGCGTAATCGCTTACGCGAGCCGTAGTCAGAAAAAGCCAGAGGCTAACTACTCGACCTCTAAAAAAGAGTGTTCATCAGTCGTTTTTGCGGTAAGTAAGTTTCGATCCTACTTGTTTTGCCGGTCACTTAAAGAGGTCAGCGGCCACTATTTGCTTTATTGGCATGCTAATCGCAGGGATCCATCAGACCGGCTCGCTCGTTAGAGCCTCCGTTTTAGAAGAACGACATAACTGTCTTCTATCGATCTCGACGCACAGTGACGCTTACTGCCTGTCGCGTGCTTCAATTCCATTGGTATGATCACACTTTTAACAAAGATTTGCCGTTTCTTGGCGTCGTCGATGCTGTCCGTGTGGCTGACCAATAACTACTTCCTCTTACCCTGCTTCTTCAAGGAGCTGACGTTATTATTCCACGCCTACTGTCCCGATGGCTGACGTCGTACTGCCTGCGGAGCAAAGTATTCTACAAGAAAAACTGAACCAAGACAGGAAATGCTCCTTCTCGTCGTCTCTATGACACTACGCGAGGAAGTTTTGCAGGCATGTCACGACGACCCCTGTGCCAGACACTTAAACTTCACCAGCATAATGTCACGTAGTGGTGACGGTGAAGAAAACAGTCGCAAAACTGTGAATGATGAAACGGACTTTTTATTGGGCAAACATGTGCCAAAAAAAGCAAGTTGCACTCGAAGCACAACGATAGCAACGAACACAGTCGGTGATCGTCGAAATCTCATCAGCGGCGAAATGCATCGGCTTTTACACATGAGTCATCGAAGGCTCCAGAGTAATCCCTGGTGCTCGCGTGTCTTCCAGAAAGTACTGGATAATTCGCGTTGGTCATACGATCAGAATGCATAAGCGCCGGTGACAACTAACAAAGGATAAAAGCATCGATAACGTTCCAGAAACTTTCGATACATGCAGGCACGTCCGGCGCCGAGCGATAACGTTTAACATTTGCTAGCAGGTGAAAAGCGGTCACCGGTGCAAGATAAACAAGTACACTTGTCAATACTATCGCACATACGCCAGAAATACTGCTAGCCGCATCTATTTTCTTCTCTTAAGCACTACGTGAAAACTTGTCGTGACTGTCAGCAGCTAAAGCACCATCCATCAAGCCCGCCGGACTACTCCAACCACTGGACCTGCCTCCGGCGATGTACCAACAAGTGGGAATCGACCTAGGTTCGTTCCCGTCGTCATCTTCGCGCAACAAATGGATAATCGTCGCAACCGACTACCTTACCTGTTACCTGGAGACCAAAGCTTTACCACGGGGCACCGCTGCTGAAGTCGCGAAGGTTCACAGCGAAGCTGCATATGACTGGGATTCGAAGCCAAATACTCCGTAACCCCCCCAAAAATTAGCGTAGCTTGCACTACCCTATAAGAAATTTGCCCGTTGCCGGGCATGAAGGGATCCATCATCCATCATCATGGTGGATTATGGTAATAGCCATGCTCCGTGATGGCCACGCTGGGTGGCGGGTGGCATGCTGGGTGACGTGTGGCATGCTGGGTGATGGGTGGTACGCTTGGTGATGGGCATGATGGATATGACAGCAGGCACAGCAAGTCAAGGGAAAGCTGTGCAATGAATTGAAGCAGCACCCATTACACTTGAGTAGCACAAGACGGGCTATATTCATGTGTTCTAGAGCTTTGCAAAGAGTGCAGTCTGTATGTACATGTGCCGAAGTATGCGGTTACATTTTGATGCCATGTGGAATCAATGTTTAGCAACATAAGATGTTGAAAATGTCGAGCGGTGCTGATATTTCATTTCGAAGGTTGTCCAGGACCTCTTGCACTCCTGTGCTACAAAGCACAAGTTGACAACAGCGTACCACTCTCGGACCAACGACCTACCAAAGAGCCTTAATTGAACTATCAAAGACATGCTTGCTATGTATGTTTCTGCCGACCATCATGACTGGGACACTGCTCTGCCCTTCGTAACATTTGCTTATAATTCCTCCCGACATGACTCAGCCGGTTTTTCTCCGTTTTACCTCTTGTACGGAAGAAATCGCACGCTGCCACTTGACACTCTCCTTCCTGCCGTTCTAGACTCGTGGTCAGAATACGCCCGTGACGCCATCTTCAGAGCTGTAGAGGCAAGCCCGATTGCATGCCTGCGCCTTACCGCTTCACAGGACAAGCAACGACTCTTCTATGATGTGCGCCACCATGAGCCCACTTCAACTCTGGTTATGGGTCCTTCTTTGGACGCCATCACGACGAGTTGGTGTTTGTGAAAAGTTGATTTTGCCTTACTCTGGCCCGTACCGGGTCTTGCGCCAAGTGGCCGACGTCACATAATAATCACGCCCTTGATACCACCAGGTCTCGACCTTGCCACCGATGACCTACACGTCACCCGCCTCAAGCGATACAACTCGGTTGATCTAGCCAACACCGGGAAAGCGCCTTGGCCCCCGGGGGTCATGGTACTAAGCGCTCGTCGAGACGAGGCTGAGGACAGTGCGGAAGACGACGACATTCTCTGATGTCGCGCGGATATATTTTGCCATCTTGTATGTTTTGTATGCCAGTGGCCGCATTGTAAATATCCCTGCAAATATATTTTAAACCTCTTTCCCGTAACAACATTTTTGCAGCAAACGGAATTTGTGGCAGACTGTGGGTACCAAAACAAGAGTTACCGGCAGTTAGATTCATAAAACAATTGAAATTGCACAGAAAGGAAAAGGCTAGTTACAGTCACACTGCCTAGTTGTCCGCTCTAATCTAAGCTGGTGGCGAGTGCTGACACTTTGTATGATGCCCAGTAGCTTGCTTTTTTTGGCACCGAGGACAGGCATTATAATTTATTGCAGGCTTATCAGGACAAGTTCAGATATTCATTTCATAGCGTACATGCCACTAATGTGCGAGGTGGTTTCTTTGTGTAGTTATTCTTTCTCTATTGCTATGCTCAAATAAAATGAGATCACTGCTGATAGGCCATATCTTACAAATTTCAATAATCCGAAAGGTGTGTTTAGAAGTCGCATGACCCTGAATGTTGCAGATTGTAAACAGCAAATAGATCACCACCGTCACCACATTGGAAAGAAGGAGTTTAAATAGCTTCTTTTCAGACCATACAATTTATCAAGCTGTGTCAGAACCCAAAAAATTTCCTCAGAAACACTTGTCAAGAACATTAGGATGAATGCTGCAGCATAAAAAACTATGATCACATATGCCCAGTCTGCATTATAGTTTTCACGAAACAACTGTTGCTGGAAATCTCACTTCTGTGTTTAAGACAATAAGCAGTAGTCAATGGCATCAATCTTTTTTTGGCATTTATTTTTGCTGTGTGTACGCCTATGCTACTCGTCCAGATAACCTACAGATATGCAGTAGTGAATTTCTGAATTCAAGTGACTGTTCACTTACTCTTCACAGCATCCACGTTCTCCGGTGTTGCCGCAAGCTCTCCGGATGTATCCGATATTGTGCGGTACGCCTGCTCAGTCAGGATTCTATCACCAGCTCTGCTAGTGTATCACGGGTCCACATCTAATGCTCACTTGTCATCTGATGTACACTTTAAATATACTGTCACTGTTATAAGGCATCACAAAGCCTACACGAATCTGCACCTGCAATAGATACAAGTATTGCTTTTGACCACTCGTAACACTAAAGCACACTGTATAAAACAATATTTTGTAGGTTAGGTCCCTCAATTTCTGATAAAACCTCATGCCTTCGTTGTGCTGATGACAAGTTTCAAAGTTCTAACTATCCTATTCTCAAGATGTAACGGTAACTGCAGAATTATTGAGCCAGTATACACATTCCGTTGTACAGCTCAATAGCTTTGGACATGGCAGCACTTGGAATGCTAGTGTTGTGTATACAGGCGAGGACACTATAAGGCGCACGAATACACACAAATATATTGCCTACATTTAATAACATAATTATTTTCCAGGTACCACGCCTTGTACCTCTGGCTCTAGCGTCAGAGAACACATGTACAACATTTGTACAACCGCAAGCAGCAATTACAAAAAAAATGCTGACTCTTGCACGGTAATGTCAGCTCATTTGCAGGAATTCCAATTTTTATTTGACAACACAGTAAAATGTTTGCTAACACATACGTGACTAGCCCTGACAATCCACTCACTTATCTGTTGAGTCAAATCACGCCCATTTCTGCCTAGAATACAGTATCTTCAAAACAAGAATGGCAGCCACATTTTAAGGAATGAAGGGACAACGAACCATGTGGTGAAGTTATCTTCAATTTGCTAATGTGCTCACGCAGTCTATCATTCGCACATCTGCCTGTTTAGCCTATGTAGCTTCTTCCAAAGAATAATAGAATGTGTTATATAAAACATGCTCTGCACGTTAGGACATTTTACTGTTCTTTTTTTGCATTTTACTCTTGTGACCTACCTAGAAAACGCTAGCTAGTTTGGTGCAGAATAGACAAAGTTGATATCTGGTCGCTGTGCTTTTTTTAAGTGTTGCGAAAGGCTGTGAGTAACGGGTCTGCAGCAACCTTTATCTTGTTAATGTTAGCACACCCTGTCGTTTACCACACATTTGCCTCTGCAGTGCCAGTTTGACAAGGCGTTCTGCAACGAGCACCAGGACCTGACTTGGGTAGCCAACCTCGTTAAAGTTTGTGGCCTGCAACCTAAAGGTTGCGTTCAATAATTGCTGGCTTGACTTTCTTTTACATCGAACAATGTAGTCGATTGCAGTTCATATGCTATATATTGTATGCCATCAAGCTGCAGAAGAAGCTATAGAGGTCAAAGAGGGAGATGTGTGCTAGTGTAGGCGAGCACAGTAGAAAAGTTGAAAAACTTACACCAAATAGTTGTTTTTGTCCCTTCATTGCATCAATGTAGTTGCCATCCCCATTCTGAATGTGCTCCTAATCTATGCAATAATGGGTCGAGTTAACTCACGAGATTACATATAAGTGGAGGATTAAGATTGCAGATCCGTGAGTTAGTAAACATTTAAGTACATCGGCGAAAAAATTTGAATTCGTGCTTATGAGGCGAGAATAAAGTGCAAGTTGTAGCATTAATTGTTTTGTAATTGTACAAGTGATTATGCTTATGCATGTGCACTCTGACACACGAGCTAGAAGGTAGGAATATAGCATAGTACCTGAAAGAAAAAAAGACATTCTTGGAAGTTGGTGCTATGTCCGTTTGTTGCCATCGATTGTCCTCATCTGTGCACTCACTAGTACCCCAAGGTGGGATACCAAGAAATTCACAATGCAAGACTAGAGGAATGGGATCACCCATTGATTGACTAATTAAGCTGCAAAAAGTAAGTTAGCAAAAATCCTGTATGTTGCTGACACATTCTAAATAGAAGATCATCAATGACTATGAGGACACATATTTGCTTTTAAAAATCTATGCATCCAATCAACGCAAAAAGAAACTGTCTTAGTCAAAATACCTTGCAGATATAGCTAAAAGACATATACAACAATGCACAATCTATGTAAAGCAACAAATGCGAAATGATTCGTAAAATGTATAACTGTGAATACTGAGATCTCAGATAAGGTCAAAATATATGTTTTATCACTTGGTCGCAACTTGATGTACGACAGAACAGTTGGGGCATGCCGCTATGAAGCAAAATCCGGAATAATTTAGCACTGGAATTCTTTTCTTTCTGTAGTAATTTCAAATGAAAATTTGATGAAACAGTGCTACTCATTAGAGTTTCCAAAGGGACCCTAAAGTAAATCACAATCAATTTAAATATATTTTTTTCGAATGAGGTTGCTTACTAGAATATTATAATAATTTAGTTTCTTCCGGTTGAGCAAGCAGCACCTGAACTTGCTTTTTTCTCTCTTTAGTGTCTCCTTGAATCCCCATCAAAGAATGAAATTTAGTGTTCATCTGTGCATGTACAAGAAATTCATAACACATGATACAAGAAAAGGAAAACGGATGAGTTATTCACCTGGGCAGTGTAATTCACCATGTAAAAAGACAAACTCCCTGCCACAAAAATAAGTACAAGGCTGACTTAGGAGTGATTACTTTACTTTATACAAAGAGCGTCTGCTGTATCAGGGTAATGCAGTATTTGTTGCTGTGTGTAATCTCTGTGTTCTCGAAATCACCAAGGCACCCAGAATCACTGCAACGAATTGCAAGGAGTGTACAGAGTCCTCTAAAATTTTCTACGTTCTCTTAACCTCATGGCAACAATGTGCCCTGTTTGACTACATACCTGCTACCACAGCAAGCAGCCCTTTATACGTTACCCTCTCATGACATGGACCATATGTTATATTACGTTACATTACACAAAATCCAGGGCCATAGACAATGGTGCCTTCTGGTCCAGTGCACACTGCAGCTCATACTTTGCCAATATTATTCTTTGTGAAAAAAGAATTTCTTTAAACTGTGGAAGTGGCATTATTCAAATACATGGAAGCAACATTCTTAGAATAATATTTTGCTTCATCCGTCTCCAACTCAGCCATCCACGAACTTTTTTTAGTAACCTCATTATTTTTCTGCAGTAAAGGTCGCTATGTAAGCTGGACCACATCTATCAGTCTGTGTACCTGTTCAAGGTAGGCACCCGAAGGGCCTCTGCGTCAGCAGGCGATCGGTGTGTTGCGACACCACGTACCCGAGCACGTGAGGGTTGAACCCTCCTGCGTGTGGCCGTGCGTGGCTTAGCCATGTCCGGGAAAAAGGGGATCCTCGGAGTTGAGTCGAAGCCGGGTGTTTGGAACTTTATGGCCCCCCGGCAGAGGCAACACACTCCTTTGGCCTCTGCTTCACGTACATGGCACCCCCGGGCTGAGCCACGCGGGGGAAATCGGCAGTCGCCTTTTCCTGTTCTTCTCTTCAATCTTCGTCTTTCTCCCTCACTTTTAATCTTTCCTGTCTGCTTTTCTCTTCCATTTACTTCCAACATTCCTGGCGGCGAGGGTTAACCTTGTGTGTTATAACCACCCTTGGTTATACGTATTTGGTTATAGCGGGAACGTACAGCTGGCGCTTGTAGGACTTGAGTTACAGGCCCTACATCGTCCCCTGGTTGGGCTCCATGGTGGGTGGCTGGCGTTCCTGCCGAATGAATATTTTTATGGCTTACTCTTTCCCCGCGTTACCCGATCGCCCCCAGAAAAGGGGGCGCACCGAAGAAGTGTTTCAATTTTTTGGGCACCACAAAGAAAACTTTCCCCGCTACCACGTCATAAACAGCGTAAAATCTGAAAAGGCAGTGAGAGCGATCTCTCCCTTCCTCGTTTCAAAATGCTTGTCAGAAACAATAGGAGCCTGCTACAAAGCCTACCAAATTGGCTAGCGGCTACCTCCTTCTTGAACTACGAGATATGAAAGAACTTGGGAAACTACAGAACCTAGTATCCATTGGAGACTTTCCCATGACTCTGACCCCGCACCGCACTATGAACACCAGTCGTAGTGTAGTTTCGGATGTTGATTTGATGGAGCTAAGTGAAGCAGAACTATTAGAGGGCTGGAGTGACCAAAATGTCATCAATTTCAAAAGAATTAAGATGAGGAGTGACGGAAAAGAAATTCTCGCCAAGCAATTTATTCTAACCTTCAGCACAAGTGCACGGCCCGAGACTATCGAGGCAGGCTACGTGAAGATCAGAGTCAGGCCGTATATTCCTAATCCCCTGCGATGTTTCAAATGCCAGACATTTCGCCATAGCTCATAGAGCTGTCGCGGTCGAACTACTTGCGCCAAATGCAGTGGTTGTGAACACACGTCTGAAACGTGCAATAAGACTCCACATTTTGTAAACAGTGAAAGGGAGCACGCCGCGTACTCGCGGTCCTGCCCATCCTGGAAAAAAGAAAAGGAAATTGTCACGATTAAAGTTAAACAAAACATTTCGTTCAAAGAGGCACGAAGGCAGTTGTGCTACCTGCCAAAAACCAGCTTTGCCGATGTGGCGCGTCAGCGGGCTGCGCCACAACGGCCTTGGGCGGCTGTCTGGCACACACGTAGTGAGCCGGCGGTGACACCATCCGCCCCCTCACCGGCTGCAGCTAGCGCTGTTCCGCCATCTCAGAAGAAGGGGCCATCGACCTCCGGGCTGGTGGCCTCAAGGGTCTCGTCCCTCGAGAAGAGGCCTTCACCGCGAACAAACTACTCGCAAGAGCGGGTGTCCTGCGCGCCGCAATAGCCAATGGACACATCTTCTAGCCATACGGTGCAGCCAGCGCCTAAGGAGCGGCGAGAATCTTGACCGCTCCAAAAAAGAGAAACCCCGCATTACAGGGCCTCTAAAGGGTTCTGTAAGCTAACTATCTATTCGTAAACACACAGCATAAAACCCTTTTTAATATGAGCACTCAAATAGTTCATTGGAACGTCAGAGGTCTCCTTCGAAATCTTGACGACGTTAAAGAACTCCTCTGCAAATTTAGTCCCAGTGTGCTGTGTGTTCAAGAAACACACCTCAAACATACACAAACAAATTTCCTCAGACAATAGGCTATTTTTCGCAAAGACCGCGAGGACGCTGTTGTGTCATCCGGTGGTGTGGCTATCATAGTCGACAGAGGTGTTGCCTGCAGGGAAATAAAACTTCGTAGGCCCCTAGAGGCAGTTGGTGTCCATGGGGTGCTTTTTGACAAGCTAATCACTCTCAGTTCTATATACATCCCTCCCAGTTATCAAATTCATAAAACCGAATTTCAAAACAACGTAGATGAGCTTCCCGCTCCATACATTGTTGTCGGAGATTTAAGCGCACATAACACTTTGTGGGGAGACTCGCGTTGTGATGCGAGAGGTTGCCTAATTGAAAACTTTCTTTTTTCCTCAGGAGCATGTTTACTTAATAAGAAAGAGCCAACGTACTACAGCGTGGCGCATAATACATACTCCTCCATATATTTAATTATCGTGTCTAGTACAATAATTCCGTACCTGGAGTGTTCCATTCTCAAGAACCCCTTTGGGAGCGATCACTTCCCAATTATATTAAACTTAACAAAACAAGATATATGCTCATCACACATTCTCCGATGGAAGGTTGACACGGGTTACTGGGAACGTTTCCGAGAACTTACATATTTAACCACGGATGATATTGCCTCCTTTAATATAGAAGACGCTGTGGCCTATATAACAGCCTTTATAATTGACGCTGCCACGAAATGCATCCGTCAAACTAACGGACTTGCGAATAAACGTCGCATTCCGTGGTTGAATGAATCATGTAAACAAGCACAGAAAAGTCAAAACAAAACTTGGGTACGACTTCGCTACTCACCAACTGCCGAAAACTTGATTAGTTTCCAACATATAGAGTCCCAGGGTAGAAGAACGCGTCGACGTGCTAAAAGGGAGAGTTGGGAGAAGTACATCTCCAGGAATAAATTCTTTCACTGATGAGACAAAAGTGCGGAATCGAGTAACTAAATTAAAGGCCGGGAGGTACACCCATTACCCTTAGTCAGTACCCAAGGTGAGAGCCTGGAAGATCAGGCATGTTGTCTGGGCGAACAGTTTGAATATATCTCCAGTGCGTCCCACTAGACACAAGCATTTCTGAGGTAGAAAGAACGCCAAGGGCGGCAGCCCCTTAAACGTAACGGTTCATCAAGTGAGGCCTACAACTATCCATTTACTTTAACTGGACTTAAAGCATCCCTCGCTTGCTGCAATAACTCGGCGCCAGGCGGTGATCGTGTCATATGTGAAATGATTAAGTACATATATCCTGAAACTCTGAAAACATTCCTGTATCTTTTGAATGCCCAGTGGGCGGATGGGTATATCCCGTCCTCGTGGAAGGAAGCTATAGTCATCCCCGTGCTTAAACAAGGCAAAGACCCATCTCTAGCCAGCAGCTACACGCCAATAGCGCTAACAAGCTGCCTGTGCAAACTATTTGAAAAAATTATAAGCAGGTGCTTAATCTGCTTCATTGAAAATAACAAACTACTAGACCCCTTGAAATGTGGTTTCAGGGAAGGTATGTCCACAACAGACCACCTTGTTCGCATTGAGTCTTATATTAGGGATGCTTTTATACATAAGCAGTTCTGCATCTCAGTCTTTCTCGACCTAGAAAAAGCTTACGACACGACATAGCGCTACGGCATTCTCCGAGATCTTTCGGCGATGGGTGCCCGTGGCAACATGTTACACACAATCGAAAGTTACCTACCTAATCGCACATTCCGCGTAAGAGTGGGTAACGCTTTGTCCAAGTCATTCACCCAAGAGACCGGTGTGCCACAGGGAGGCATGCTTAGTTGCACACTATTTATTGTAAAGAAGAATTCCCTGCACACAGTCATTCCACGCAGAATGTTTTATTCCATTTATGTAGACGATGTCCAAATAGCCTTCAAGTCAAGCAATATTGCCATCTGCGAACGAAAAGTGCAGCTTGTAATAAACAAATTGTCCAAATCGGCAGATGAAAATAGTTTTAAAGTAAATGCCCAGAAGAGCACTTGTGTACTCTTTACTAATAAAAGAGGCGTAAGGCCAGTCCCAGCTATTGCAATCAAAGGAGATGCGCTCTCTGTGAGCAGCGAGCACAAGTCCTTAGGAATCATTTACATTGTAAACTCACATTTGTTCCTCATCTTAAGCATCTGAGGGCAAAATGGCTGAAGACAATGAACCTTTTAAAGCTTCTGTCGCGTACGACTTGCGGTAGTGATCGAAAGTGTTTGCTTAACTTGTATAAAAGTCTTGTCCTCTCAGGCCTTGTTTACGGGTCAATAATTGATAATTCTGCAACGCCAAGTGCGTGAAAAATCCTAGACCCCGTTCACCACTTCGGTATCCGTCTCGCAACTGGTGCTTTCAGGACAAGTCCAATCCATTGCCTCTACGTAGAGTCGAATCAGGGGTCACTTGATCTGCAGCGGGCATACAGCAGTTTTACGTATTTTCTGAAAGTACAAGCAAATATTGAACATCCTTCTTATTCAACAATAAACGATATGACCGCTGCCATACTATTCCATAACCGACCTGCAGCGAGAAAGCCGTTCTCATTGCGTGTAAGAAGCCTTAGTGAGGAAATGGGTGTTCCAATTCTTGAACGCTCCCCTATGGCTCCAGCGGAACTGTTACCTCCGTGGCAGTGGCAGCTCTTATATTGTGACACATCATTTATAAAAGTCACGAAACACGCGCCAGAGGCACACATTAAAATGCATTTCCTAGAACTCCAATCTAAATACTCGGGTACAGAGTTTTACACAGATGCTTCTAAGTCACATGCCGGGGTATCTTATGCAGCCATCGGTCCATCGTTTTCGGAGTCCGGTGTACTGCACCCGGAGACAAGTATCTTTACGGCTGAGGCCTATGCAACATTATCGGCTGTAAAGTATATAATGAAATCAAAACTTAAAAAGACTATCATATTTACAAACTCACAAAGTGTTGTGAAAGCATTGAAATTACTCTGTAAACACAAAAACCCCGTACTTAATGAGCTCTATTCCATTCTGTGTAAAGCGTATATATCTAACCAGAATTTGATTATATGCTGGGTGCCGGGCCATAGAGGCATTGAGGGTAATGTTCGAGCAGACCAAATGGCCACATCAGTTACATCTCAGGCATTGCATCTCCCTACAGCTGCTGTTCTTGCAACAGATTTGAAGCCTTTCCTGCGAAAGAAACTGTGAAGCCACTGGCATCGATTGTGGAATGCGGAAAGAAATAAGGTTCGCTTGATAAAACCACATACATATGGACATACATATGGCACCCACAATTTTTTGCTTACTGGTGATGATCCACCAACCTGTGGTAGATGTGGTGAGAGGCTGACCGTCCTACATGTCCTCGTGGAGTGTCGTGGAAGCCGAAACAGAGAGAAAGAAATATTTTCCTCATGCGTACCGGTATCATGTGCCTCTTCATCCCATCATGTTTCTTGGTGAAGAACCGCTTTTGAACGCCAAAGGAGTCGTCGATTTCTTGAACGATGTGGTCCTGCATGTTATTAGCCCATTAAGGTCGTAGTGCATCCTCTCTCTAGAGGATGCCGCTGTGATAGTAGTTTTTTATAGCACATGCCTCCAGGCCCTTGTGGTTCAAGGGCTCTGTTTAGGCAGTAGTGGTTCTTAGAGCACTGCACGGGCCGATTTTTGCGGCCCGGGCCCGGCCCGGGCCCGTTTTTACATTGGGCGGCCCGCCCGAGCCCGATAAAAACTTTTATGGCGAGACCCGGGCCCGGCCCGGGCCCGGAAATAATCTACGCTACCCGCCCGGCCCGGCCCGCCACCCCTTTACCTTAAGCCCGAGCCCGGCCCGAGCCCGACTCGAAACTGGCCCGAACCCGGCCCGAGACCGAAAAATACATGTTTTTCAGAGTTGAGAAGCCCGAGAATAACTCGCAGAAAGCCCGAGCCCGGCCCCGGCCCGCGTCAAAAAACCTGAGCCCGGCCCGGGCCCGGGTCAAAAAGCACACGCCGTGCCCGAGCCCGGCCCGAGCCCGTGAAAAAACTGCTCTACCCGGCCCGGCCCGGCCCATGGGCCGGGCCGGGCCCGGGCTTTCGGGTAAGCCCGAGCCCGTGCAGTGCTCTAGTGCTTCTTGCCAATTACTGCATCTTAAATATTTTAAATATCGTGTCATTCTTTCTCAGTGCATTCTTCAATTCATAGTACACCTCATGAGTCATTGCCATGATTTTAGTACATGTATATTTTACGAATTTTATAGCGATTATTTTTAGGCCCCTTTACAGCCACGCTTCATCTACATCTCAGAATTCATCGCTCCACTGTACACTCACAAACACTGGCATGACACTCTTTGGCCATAACTGACCCTTGCGCCATAAAACACCACACATTATCATCATCATCATCTGTTCAAGGTAGGCAGACTGAGAGCCTTCGTAAAATAAGCGCATAGCTTATGAAGGATGCAAGCTGCTGTCCAGGTAGCGTAGTGGCCTTGGAGTGCATTGAAATGACGGTGAGGTTACTAAAATTCAATTCAAGTTGAAGGCAGAAATGCAGACCAACGTAGCGAAAAATGTGGCTTGCATACACAATAATAACAGCATTTCCCACGGTTTAGAGAAAGGTGCAGTGAGGTATGAATTAGACACCTTTTGACAAATAAGATTACCTGAACACATGCAGCAGTTGAGACTAGAGCGAATACTACTGCTGTCTTTGGAGGATTTTGTGGGAGCAAACACACAATATTTTCGGTCTTTGCCATTTAAGGGTTGTATGCTTTTGGTGACACCGTACATGGGTAAAACAGGGTGCTGTGTCAACAGAAGGCGAAGGGAACATCCGAGTTCTGTGAAGGTTACTGTGTACTCACCATACAATACTTGGAGTGATTGTGGGTGAGTACCCATTTTCGTGGCCAGAGATTACATACACCTTTTGACAAATAAGATTACCTGAACACATGCAGCAGTTGAGACTAGAGCGAATACTACTGCTGTCTTTGGAGGATTTTGTGGGAGCAAACACACAATATTTTCGGTCTTTGCCATTTAAGGGTTGTATGCTTTTGGTGACACCATACATGGGTAAAACAGGGTGCTGTGTCAACAGAAGGCGAAGGGAACATCCGAGTTCTGTGAAGGTTACTGTGTACTCACCATACAATACTTGGAGTGATTGTGGGTGAGTACCCATTTTCGTGGCCAGAGATTACATACACGCTCAAGGAATGGGTAACCTCTGAAGGAGCGGTGGCATCTACGCTACCACCCGTGCAATAATTTTTTGGTATCATCATCATTTTTTCGCCATCAGATGGAGGCACATAGTTCTTCAGTAAAATTGTCTTCGCTTTGGCTAAAAGCTTGAGAATTATCGCCACAAAAGGCAGTCCGCGAGAATGCCGCCATGCTTTACTGCAAGCAGCGCCGAATCTGAGCGGCGCGCAACTCAAACAATCGAAATGTTTAACCGCATAGATACTCTATCTAGTGTAAAAAAAGCAAAACTCAAATCAAATCAGTTACACACTTCTTTGAGAGATGGTGCAACATGCAGAATAAGGCAATACGCGCCGAATTCGACCACGAGAAAGCTTGTCGGGCCGTGCCCGACAGCGGACCACTGCGGCCACGTTGTGTTGTCGGTAGGGGCCCGACAATGGACCGCAAATGGTTAAGTATCTATGCTGCATAACAGCAAGTAAGAAGTAGCACCAAACTTCATTGTTAACAAAATCACTGTTGTGTTTCGTATTTAACTTTGTCCAACACCAGTGTCTCAATTATTCGGCGTGACATATAGCCAAGTCCTAAAAGGCTAGGTGTCTATCTATTCGTCTCATGGTTCCATAGAAATTGAATTTTTGAGTTACCTATTTTTATTATTGCAATGAACAGCGCCTCGGTTTTTGTTATGGTACTGTCACGGTCTCAGGGTGGTAAACACGACGCAAGGAGCGTTTGGGTTAAGAAAAGCCTTTATGGCGCATGAACACAAGAAAAATACAAATATTAAGAAAACACGCGTTATCAAACTAATATCTAAACCCTAACATACAACAAACTATATACAAAACTGGTTAATTACAAATACTATCTTAAGTCCTCGCACACGACGTATTAAACAGCTCAAAATATTTACATGAAGTCCCTTGGCATGGCCACGTCACGTCGTCGTCGCTGCTTCCGGCGACACGTTGTTTGGCCCGCTGATGCGTCGTAGAGTCGGCGTCGCTGATTCCGACGTTCGGCCCTCGTTTGAGCTGGTCAGGAGGTCAGGATGGTGGGGTGACCTGAGCGCCTGGAGCGCCCGGTCAACTCCGCAAGCCTGCGGATCGTAGCCGCGGGGAATCCGGGAAGCAGCGCCGTCAGCCCGTAGCTGCGGCTTCCGATGGGGCGTTCGCTCAGCTCGCGGGTCGTGGCCGCGGCAGCTGAAGCACAGCTTCCATTCGGTTGCCGCCGTCTCCGCGATCCACCCGTCCTATCCGGCCTCCAGCTCCTTCTGCCCCTCGTCGTCCCAGAGCGTAGCTGGGCTGCTCTCTTCGGCTACGTGTCCCTTCTCCCATTGGCCACGTAGCTGCGCGTGCACTTTTGCGCTTCTTCTTTTGCTTTCATGTTGTATTCCTTTTATTGAGACGCTCTTATTTTCTAACTTCTTCTTTCTTTATTTCTGTCATCGACTCCACGTGTCTTCCTGTTCTTTTCCTTCTGCTTTTTCTTCTTCTTCCTTTCTTCATTTTGTGGCTCATGACATGTGCCCACCTTCAAGAGTTTTTCCATGTGAAAAACTGCTTCTTCCTTGTACCGGATATGTCAGCCGTCTTCACACGTCGTTGTAGCATTAGCCCTTGATGGCTTTCACCATTTTTGTCATTTGCACAACTGGGTACCTTCCCCGCACACCACTTCACTTCACTTCACTTCACTTGTTCACTGCACTGTACACATTCTCGAGTTCACTATTGCACACAACAAAGTCATTGTCCAAACTCCTAAACCACAACACTGCTAGGGTAAACTCTTGATAACACTTGTCACGCTATATACTATGAAGCTCTACTCATAAAATCTGCTCCAACATTTTCTCTTCCCTTGATGTATTCTACGTGGAAACTATATTCTTGAAGCGCAAGGCTCCATCTCATCACTCTGGAATTAGTCAACTTTGCTTTATTTAGGAACTCAAGGGGTTGGTGATCTGTCTGCACCCTAAAATATTTTCCATACAGGTATATGTGAAACCGTTTGACTGCCCATACAAGAGCTAAACATTCTTTTTCCACAGTCGAGTAGTGCCTTTCCCTTTCGAGCAATCGTTTGTTTGCATAGAATACCGGATGTAATACATTGTCGTTTTCTTGCAGCAACACCGCCCCAAGCGCTTTCTTTGACACATCTGTGCGCAAAACAAATTCGCTTTCTAGGTTGGGCGCCACCAGAATGGGAGGATTGGCCATGTGCTGCTTGAGTGTTTCAAATGCGTCCTGTTGCGCTTTTGTCCATTTCACTATATTGCTTGCACCTTTCTTTGTTAATTCCACCAAAGGATCAGCTATCTCCGCATAATGTGGAATGAAGTCCCTGTAAAATCCCGTCAATCCCAGAAAAGACTGTACTTCTTTCTTGTTCTTCGGTGGGTTTGCTTCTTGAATCTTCTCTAGTATTTCCTCTTTCGTCGAAATGGGTCCCATGCCTAGTTTGTGTCCCAAAAATGACACCGCATGAAAACCAAATTCACACTTCGTTGGCTTGATGGTAAGCTTGGCTTCCTGTAATCTATAAAATAATTCTTCTAATGCTTCCAGGTGCTCTTCCCAAGTGTCTGTTGCCACCAAAATATCGTCAATATAATGTTCTACGTTTTTCAGACCGTGAAGTACTCTTCTCATGAGTTTCGTAAATACTGCAGCGGCTGTCTTTAGTCCAAATGGCATGTACTTGAATTGAAATAGCCCATTTGTACTTGAAAATGCCGTCTTTTCTTTGGATGTCTTCTCCATGGGTATTTGCCAGTACCCCTTCGCTAAATCAAGCTTTGAAAAGAACTTTTTTCTTGCCACCTTTGCAAAAACAACGTCCACTCTTGGTATTGGCTCAGAATCAGACACTAATACGCTGTTTAACCTCCTGAAGTCTACACAAAGCCTATTAGAGCCGTCTGGTTTCTTCACAATGACTAGAGGTGCGTTGTAAGCTGATGTAGACCTTTCAATGATGTCTTGACGTAACATCTCGTCAACTTCCTTCTCGATAGACTCTTGAACCACAAGTGGCAATGGGTATTGTTTGACGTACACTGGTGTGTCCGTGGTGCATTCTAACTTGCACTCAATCACATTTGTTCTTCCTGGGAGGTCTGAGGATAACTTCTCATACTTTTGCAATAATGATTTTAACTCTGCTGCTGCTTCTCCGTCCAGACATGGATTAATGACTGCTTTTTCTAGCCCCATGGTTTTCTTGTGGTTGTAGGTGTGTACTTCCAAGTCTTCTTTCTCTTCTGTGACTACCATGTTGACAACTTCGGATTCTTGCGAATTAGGTCTCTCTTCATATTTCTTTAACATGTTGATTTGAAATACTTTTTTAGAATCGTTCACCAGAAGCTCGTAATCCATCTCGTTCCTTTTCTGGATTACCTCGAATGGTCCCTTCCACTGCATCAACAGTTTGTTTCCATCACTGGGTAGAAGGATAAGTGCTTTGTCTCCTGGATTGAGTCGTCTTGCTACTGCCTTCTTGTTGTAATAGGTTTTATAGCGTTCTTTGGCTTCCTCCAAACTACGATGTGCTAACTTGCACGTTTCTTCCAGCTTATCTCGAAGTTCCAACACGTAGGTGTATGTTGTTTTGACTTCGGTGTCGAGTCCTTCATTTGCCCATACCTCCTTGAGGATAGTTGACGGACCTCTAACCGTGCGTCCATACAACATCTCGAACGGTGAAAAATTGAGACTTGCTTGTGGCACTTCTCTGTATGCAAACAATAATGCTGGTAGGTAACGGTCCCAATCCGTAGGTCTTTCTTGACACATCTTCTTTATCATGTTCTTAAGTGTGCCATTAAATCTTTCTACCAGGCCATTCGCCATAGGATGATACGGCGTTGTGAGCAACTGCTTTACCGAGAGCAACCTGTTGAACTCCTTCATTAGGTCAGATGTGAAGTTGGATCCCCGGTCACTAAGGATTTCTCGGGGCAGACCATACCGAGAGAACATCTCTATTAGAGCCTCGGCAACCTGAATTGAATCTATACCATTTAAGGCAATAGCTTCTGGATACCGTGTCGCCATATTGACCATCGTGAGAACATAGCGGTTTCCTTTTGCTGATACCGGCTTTATTGGTCCTACGATGTCTATCGCTACTCTCTGAAATGGCATGTCAATGGTTGGCATATTACCAAGTGGAACTCGTTTCACTCGTCCTTTTGGTATCGTCCGCTGGCAAATGTCACAGGATTTTACATATCGCTTTACTTCGCTTTGTAGCCCTGGCCAGAAAAATTCTTCTGTGATCCTCGCCACCGTTCTTTTTATGCCTTGGTGCCCGGCCATGATGCTGTCGTGTCCCAAATTCAAGACCGTCCGTCGTAGTGGTTTAGGAACCACCAACTGCATCACTTCTCTGCCCGAGGTAAACTTGCATCTTCTGTACAACAATCTATTTTTCTTCTTGAATTCAAAAATAGTTCTTCCTCTTTTATTTGTAGTCGCCTCTCCTTCCTTCTCAAAGCAGGCTTGTAGTGAATCATCCTTTCTTTGCATTTCTGCAAATTCTGTTGGCGTCACCGCAAGTACTTCGGTTGTAGGTATCTTCAGTGCCTCAATGTTCGCTGCGTACTTGATCTTGTGGCTATCGCCGACGACACTGCTGGACTATTCTCCGTAGTCTTAATTCTTTGTGTCGTCATGTTAGGATCGTGCTCCTGCTGTTTTTCTTTCGCTTTTCCCGTGTCGGTGCAGCTGCTCTTCCACTTGATATCTGGGTCATCGACGCTTCTTACCCCTGGTAGATTGCCCAATATTAAATCATATAGTCGCTTATCTACACACTTCACTATCAGCCATCCGGAGTAGTAGGGAGTAGAAACTTGAATTCTGGCCTCAGGTAAATGCCTAACCGTGCTGTCGACCATGATAACTGCCGCTGTTTCTCCTGTTAGTTGTTGCTCCCGAATCAAACTCCGTCTCACCAAGGCCGTGTTGGTCCCACTATTTCGAAGAACTGAGATTCGTGTTCCGTTGATCTCTCCATCAACTACAGGAAGACCCAATGATAGTCTCTTCTTCTCGAACGCGTCCTGGTTGTCCGGGAGCATGGTTTTCGACGTATCCTGGGTATCCTTGGTCGATTCTTGCGATGATGCTGCCTTTCCACCATTTAACATAACCACGCCTGCTGCCTTTTCTCGGTTCTGTAGTCTGCAATCTTCTGTGTGATGACCTCGTCTCTTGCAGTGCTGATAAATGATATGCGCCTGTGGTCGGTTCTCTCCTACACGACAATCGACTGCACGATGACCGACGCGGTTGCACAGGAAGCATCTAAGTACCTTAGGTACCGCACCTTGCCTAACTTGGGTTACATCATCGTCTCTTTTACGAGTTTCTTCTTCGTCTTTACCTAAATTCCTCAAGCCTTGCGCTTCCAGAAATTGGTCAGCAGATTCAGCGAAATCATCTAGACGTTTCAATGAACGCTCTTTAAGAAAAACATTGAGTTTTGGGCTACAACAAGTCAAGAACTGCTCAATCACGATACGCTCCCTGACTCCTTCGTACGTCTTCTCTGTGTTTGCCATTTCCATCCATCTATCAAAATAATTTGTTAGACGGCAAGCAAACTGCTTACCAGTCTCTGATTGCTCTGGTTTACTATTCCGGAATTTCTCACGGAATCCTTCTGCAGTTAGCCTGAATCTCTGCAATAATGCTTTCTTGACTTTGTCGTAGTCCATTGACTCAGATGCTGGCATTCTTCCGAACACGTTCAATGCTTCTCCAACTAAACACAAACTAAGTGCTGTCGCCCACTCAGATCGCTCCCAGCCTTGTCCTAAAGCAATCCTTTCAAAACGATGTAGATAAGCATCAAGGTCATCTCGCTTATCGTCAAATGGAGCCATTAACTTTCGTGGACAAATTGTCTTTGTTCTTTGTGGCTCCATTTCCGAAGAAACCGACGATCTGTCCGCGTCATCTCTTCCGATACACACATCGGCCAAACGCAACTTCAACAACAAAATTTCTTTTTCCGCTTCGCGTGCTTCTCGAGCTTCTTTTTGTGCTTTATCAAAAAGACTAAGCGATTCTTCGCGGCTAAGTCCCAGAGAATTGGCTACCCCCAACAGCTTCTCATAATCCATGTTCCTGCGAAGTGTGAGACCGAGTATTCAGGAAATAAATCCTGGCAGGCTAGCCAATATTTTGTCACGGTCTCAGGGTGGTAAACACGACGCAAGGAGCGTTTGGGTTAAGAAAAGCCTTTATGGGGCATGAACAAAGGAAAAATACAAATATTAAGAAAACACGCGTTATCAAACTAATATCTAAACCCTAACATACAACAAACTATATACAAAACTGGTTAATTACAAATACTATCTTAAGTCCTCGCACACGACGTATTAAACAGTTCAAATTATTTACATGAAGTCCCTTGGCATGGCCACGTCACGTCGTCGTCGCTGCTTCCAGCGACACGTTGTTGGGCCCGCTGATGCGTCGTAGAGTCGGCGTCGCTGATTCCGACGTTCGGCCCTCGTTTGAGCTGGTCAGGAGATCAGGATGGTGGGGTGACCTAAACGCCTGGAGCGCCCGGTCAACTCCGCAAGCCTGCGGATCGTAGCCGCGGGGAATCCGGGAAGCAGCGCCGTCAGCCCGTAGCTGCGGCTTCCGATGGGGCGTTCGCTCAGCTCGCGGGTCGTGGCCGCGGCAGCTGAAGCACAGCTTCCATTCGGTTGCCGCCGTCTCCGCGATCCACCCGTCCTATCCGGCCTCCAGCTCCTTCTGCCCCTCGTCGTCCCAGAGCGTAGCTGGGCTGCTCTCTTCGGCTACGTGTCCCTTCTCCCATTGGCCACGTAGCTGCGCGTGCACTTTTGCGCTTCTTCTTTTGCTTTCATGTTGTATTCCTTTTATTGAGACGCTCTTATTTTCTAACTTCTTCTTTCTTTATTTCTGTCATCGACTCCACGTGTCTTTTTGTTCTTTTCCTTCTGCTTTTTCTTCTTCTTCCTTTCTTCATTTTGTGGCTCATGACAAGTACAACACCTAAATAGTAGACTATGATCCCTAGACTAGCAGTAATTTTTGTGACTGCAACTAAAATCAAACAAAACAACACAACTACACACAATTCAACTGTACATAGCATTAACGTAATTACACACAGCTGCAAATATGTCCATAATAGCCATTTACGCACATGACTTGACAACATGCGGCTCCGCCCAACTGAACTGCTGAGCCACTGCAAAAAGGAAACAATAAAAATTAGGCATTTAATTAAATAGTAGACTTCTGCAGCTCACAAATGTCTTTTCACTACAATGCCAACTTCTGTCGGCAACTGATTTTACACATTTGGGCAAATGTAAAGTGTGTAAGAAATTACTTTGGAAGAAGGCCCCTTCTGCAAACATTCTAAAGCCGGGAAAGAAGTCTCATAAGTAGGGAAGAATTTTCTGCTGCTGTTATCTGAGCTGACTAAAAGTACTAGGGTGTCCATGTGACTTCTAAAGCAATGCTTCCGCGGCGGCTGTATGAGTGCACTTCTGGTATAAACTTTGAGAAGACTGACCTTTTTAAGCTCAATGACATGCGGTGGTAATACTAGTTGCAATTACTGTTTAAATCACAGCTAAAATGGTTTCCCTAAAGAACTGAGACCACGCTGTGAAAGTAGCTAAAGCTGTTTCACGCACCAAGGTAAATCACAGAAGCACAGTTGATCAGTACTATGAGAAGCCCTCTAAAGGCTGAATGTTAAGCTAGCTGCGCATAACTTAACTGGAAGCTTTGCAAGGACAACGAAGAAACATAATAAATGTTGCGTGTGCTTCCTTGTTTGTTGAGTTAAAAATCTTAGGCCCATTCGAATATGGGACCAGTTTGCTTTCTGCCTGTTTGTATGTATGAGTACGTAGTAGTCTACTATTACCTAGTCATTTCTTTATGTGACAGGTGCACGGAATTTATTTGTCTGTAACTGTCTTGTCTTGTTTGTTTTATGATGCACATGTACAGTTTACCTTGTCTTTTTCTGCTCAATGCAATAAAAGTGTAGCAGGACTGTGGTATACTCTAGTATCAACAACTTGGTTTCGGGAGTTCCTTCATCTTGAAGGTACAATGAAGCAGCACAATGGGACAAGAAAACAACCAAAACTGGACTAATGCTAACTGTCAACTAAACTTCATTTGAACGAATACCTGTGATTTACAGTCATGTCAAAAACCACAAAGAAAACCCTATAGGTTTACAGGCATGTGGATAGGTGGCACCACAGGTACAAGTGTTCATTTAGAAATGTCATCGCTTTGTTTTGATCAGCCTACTGAAACCACACCGACACACTTGTCTATGACTTTTGTTATACCGTGCATCTCTAAGAACCTCCCTTTTTTTGGTTTTTGCATTTTTCAAAAACGTCGCGCCACTAAACAGTGGAGTGCATGTGCCTTTATTACAAGAGCTACTAAATGGCTAGCGATACTAGGCAATGCTTTAATCACAGTGCGAGACAGCCCAAAAGACAATGTAAAAATGGGTCAGGTACCTATTTAGCTGTACATTAATAAGTGCGCTTGTGGGCCACTGTTTAATAGCCAACAGGTGCCTGAAAAATCTGAAAGCCAAACAGACAATTTATTGTAAGTTTGTTTAGGAACAGCTGACAATGTGTGTCAGGACGACTTCACTTTGTCTACAATAACGACGTTGTTTCCGGTTAAACACTTATATCTGTAGTGTCATCTGTGAGGATGGCACTCAATCCGGTTGGTTTTCTTCATTGTTTTTGACATTACCATAGGTGGTCAGTATTTGCTCTAAAGAATTGTGGTGTGAAACACCACAATTTAGCTGCTGGGCTGGGTTCGGTTAGGCTCTTCGGATGTGTCAAAGATTACATTAACAAAATATATATTTGGCCTGGCTGGTATAAATTAATCATGGTACTTTGGTACCAAGCTGAATATAATAATAGGAACATCTTCTTACTGTGCCACTTCTCATTCAAAACACAGAGAGAAATTGCAGGTGTAGATGCACAGGCATTTTATGCCTCGGAAGGCATCAACTTTCTGTGTGCCTGCCAGTAAAATGTTCATTTAAACTACACCTGTCACAAGGTTAGCATTTATTTGAGATGCCACCAAATAGTTAGCAGACCTACAATGGCACGGGCTAATGTAGAAGAGCCATATGCAACACTCAGCTCAACAGCAAAAAACAGTGCGACCCACACCTACTTCTTAGTTTTGCAATAAGTAGCAGTTTCATTGACTCTTTGAAAAGCATACGTAATATCTACTGTCCAAGACAATCAGGCACACATACCGAAAAAGTTACTGACAAAACCATAGGCACGCTCTCTTATATCTTGAATTTTCCCAGTTGTAGAATAAATTGAAATGCAAACAGGAACGAACACTTGTTACACATGATTACATGCATGTGGAACACGTAATCGCACTGTAGCTGATTTCTAAGCATGGAGTAGTCCCAAGTGCATGTATTCGAGTCCTAAATTAGTCCACTGTTTCAAGTGCAGCTAAACCTGGAAATGAAACATTCTCGAGTATTAGAATTGCCTGCATTTGACTTCTGATGGTACATTTATTCTGCTTATTCCGTAAGTTTTTCTTTCGAAATCAGCACTTGTGCAATTTGCCTTGTTCTAGCAAGATTGTTAAACTGCGCCAAGAAGACAAGACGTGAACAGAAACATAGAAGCTCTATGTCTTAGCTGCACTAAGGCACACATATCTGTTCACGTTTTGTCTTAGTGCAGTTTAGAAATTTTGCTGTCTAAGTGTCCACAGCACTGCGCTGACCGATTTGCATATTTCTGGTGCAGTGTGTTGCTTTGAGACAATACTGTTGCATGACAATCATGTATGACAATCACAATACATTTTGGTGACGCATAATGCACCATGTATCCCATTCAAAACCATGCTGCTCTTTATGCGTATATTAACTAATTTTACATTGTCACACTCGGAAATTTAATTATTGAATTGTGGTACAGAGAAATTGGAGCTTTATTTCATAGCCACGGAGATAATGCATATGTTAACAACGTTTATCTCGGGGCTATTTCAGCTATTACCAAGGTCACAATGGGTAATGTGTCACACAAAGCACCCACTTTCAACTTGTGTATTAGAGACATTTTCTTTATTTTAATTTTTGAACTAGAGCTTAAAGCAGGTATTCCAGTGTATCCCTTCAGCTCGTTTACAACTCTTTCATTGGATGCTTAGGGCACAAGTTGTAGCTTTGCACAGCTTCAAGGGAATACATGAAGTGTTTAGTGGGCGTAGAGCTATACTCTGTAATGACATAATAATTTCTTCCAGTGGTCATTAAACATTTCAAAAATGCTCAACGTGTGTATTTTTGGTTGGATAATGCAAATGTAAGCTTAACGGGTCACGAGTTCAAGACTGATGTTGAGTGAATTATACTAGGAGTGCATTCTACTAGGCAAATAATTGGATGAAAGCAAAGGCATCACTGCTGTCTAAGCTATTGAGAACACCCCTTGCATTTTTTCGCACCTCACTTTGCACTCTATCGTAAGTCCAGAAATTCACTATGTACAAAAATGCTATCATTTTATTTTGCCTTATCGAACTTTTGAATGCAGGAGCTATCAATCTAAATGGTTTTTATTTTCCTCGCTTATATGCCCACATCCACCGATTGCCCAACAAGTGTTCCAAGCTGATGCTCTCACAGTTGTTTGCATTGAACACATCCCTGCTTCCACTTGCAAACTCAGGTGGCAAGTAGATATAGTCACCCTCATCAAAATATCACATACCTGCCAAAAGCACACTGTTTAGTTTGTCATAGTTATGAGCCATTGTATAAGGCAGTATGACTCCACTAGCGGTGCATTACTGCATGCTTCGCACCACCCCAGATTTCACGTTAGTGGAGCTGCATTATGTTCAATGGGTCATTTGACACTTACGCATAAATTTAATTCATCGCTCAAACCCAGCCTACGACTTAAATTATGCTAGCTGTAATAACTAATAAATGCCCACACCGCCATGGGGCCGTACTCGTGCCAGCCAGCGGCGATGTGCGCCGAGCCAAGCGCCAATTTTTTTCAATTTAAAGTGATTATGTGGCTTATTAAAACGTAGGGTGCCCAACACGGTGTTTACAACCGTGATAGGCATTGCTCCTGCTTCCGGAGGTGAGAGCAATAATAATAAAGTGGTCCCATGAGCACGTACCTAAACAATATAGCCACAAACCTGAAGTGCTATGCCCTAATGCTTCCCCTTTTTTGAACCCTAGGAGGGAAGCCCTATTTATGAAATTTGGCGTAAAAAATATATAACAGGGAAGACATGAACATCTGCCTGCTTCATGTCATTATTTAAAATTCAGAATGACAGTAGTTTGTCTTTCCTGCTTTATATTTGCGCGCGGTTGAATTATTGCAGCAGCAAACCCAGCATGAGCTTTAGATTTTTACAGCGAACACAGGCACCCTGCTCATTGTAAGTATCATTTCACTAAGAGAATCTGCAATCTCAAGGTACCACTCCTTTTTGTCACGTGAATGGATTAGTTGAAAGCCCAGTCAAAAAGTAGTCACTTGTTGCAAAACTAATCAGCTGTATTTCAAAACAAATTTCCAACTTTTTAATGACACTTGCTCCTACGTGTATGTCTCCAGAGCGCACACTTTATCTTGACTTGGCCATCAGAGATACTTAAAAAAATTACTAAGTCAAGGCGACTGCCAAGAGCATGTCATAATTTTCATCCTCGTGTGACACACTGTATTTTGAACGTTTTCGTGCCATTTAGTTACATGGTACAACCAGCGTACCCATATCATAGCCTCCTCGATAACTCTGTGCTTGTCTAACGGCGCTCGATCGGCCGTCGCTTTTCCCTCTCCCTATTGGTCGTTTCCACCGAGAAATGGCGCCACCGACGTAGAATAGCTCATGACTCCTGCCGTGTGCCCGCGTCTCCGTCACCTCCACTGGGATCGCAAGTCGGGTGCGTTGTTTTTGTCGGTTTTTCTCGTGCAGTACGGTCAAACCTAGAAACGTTGGTGCGGTCCACGCATTTTAAACCTTGGTGGGTGATCGTGGAACTGAGCGACCGTGATTGCTAGACGCTTTTGACGTGCCATCACGTAAAAAAAAATTCGAGGAGCTCACGCTGGTTCACAGACATCATATGCGGGCAAAGCACCATGATCTTCACGTGGATACATGTAACTTCGACCAACGCATATACTGACAAAGCATACGGTTACAGAAGCGCACACGGAATTTTGTATGTCTCAACTGTGTGCATCTCAGGATTTTGTATGTCTGAGCTGCATGCATCGTTCAACAAAGCGTTTGCAATAAAATGTTTGCCCGCATCTTTCTTATTCAAGGCATGCGGTGCTTTTTTTAGGTCTTTAAATATTAGTTTCTATTTTCTCTGGTCGCTAAGGCACACAGAGGTGGGAGAAATTGCAAAGGTTTCTGGGTATGAATATTCACATCGGTCACAACGGTCATCTGATGCAAAAGAACTTGATGAAAACTTGTCTGAATATTGTAAAAATAGTATGCTACTAACGTGCGCCGAGGCCTGCAGGACGGCTCACTATAAGAATGAAGGAAGAAGGAAAATATAAGCAGGACGGCTCACTATAGAGCAGCGTCGCATGCAGTTTTTGACAAGATATAGCTGTAAGAACGCTTGCCGACTTGCATATTATCTGCACTTTGCTACGGTAACTAAGGGCGTATTAACCACAATGAACAAACTCGCGCTTTTTTTTTATTTGCTACGTGCGACGTGCAACCCGCTTTGACGCTACAGTTGCTGCAAGTGCGCTTGCACTTTCAGACTGTATTCGAGACACTACTAAGGTGCTCTACAACGTTATAAACAAGGCTCTGGTCACCCAATGGATCGTTGTTCCACCATAGCAGCAATTAAAACAGTCGGCGTCGCGCCCGCCTCGCCGACGGGAGACGCAGCGGCACTCTACGTCGGTGGTGCCCTCAGCGAAAACAGCGGCGGCAGTTTGCAACTCTGCCGACGGCGCCTCCCTATTGTTGTCTCGGCGTATTGACAGGCACAGAGCTTATCGAGAAGGCTAGGCCGAGATATTAGTTTTCTCGTCCAAATTGCATGGCAATGTAATTTTGATGCTTTGGAGTGCACTCATTTGCACCTTGTGGAGATGTGCTGAGCTGGCTCCTTGACATCATTTTGTCCTTGCAGTTGCCTTCTTGAGTTATATGAAACGGGTGCCTGAAAAATATTGTGTTCAGAAATTAACACGAGGAAATATTGTAAAACCACATAGAGAGTCAAGGAAAAAGGTCATTGCAATAAAAAGAAGCGTTAGCACTTAATGGTTCTACTTAAATGCATGTGAAACATCTCAATGACTGCAATAGTCAACTGCCAATCCAATTTCAATTTTAGATATAAAGAAAAAAAAGAAAACCGGCCGTTGTGGCTCAGTCCAGCACCAATGTTAGAAAACTTCTACTAAAAAATTAGAATATTAGTGATTGCTGGCACACTTTGTAAACGCATCCCCTCCTTTAGGGGAGAGAGCTTGTGTATGGATGGATGAGGGGAATTGGTAGTAAGGTGTGCATCTCATTTCTTTTGTTATCAACAAATATAATTCCTGAAGAAAATTCTGCCTCTTTACCTTATCCAAAACCAAAGAAATCAGCCACCAAAGCAAAGGTAACGCACCGAGTGCAGTTAAAAAAAGTATAAAAACAACACTCGGCGTGCACAAGTGGCCAACAATAACGGAAATTTGGTGTAAGAAGAATTAGGGGAGATGACATGATGAGGAGTTAAACCGCCTTTAAAGGAACCCGTAAACTTATGAGACTGAATTCAATATGTTTTGCTTATGCAGCAATTGAAGCTCATAACAGTATGAAGTACTCATATCTGCCGTCATTTAACTGTCAACAATGGAGCATGTAGTTTTTCTGTAACCTACCAAAAAGCGCAAAGCTCTATGATGAACCCAGATGGGTCACAAACACCACTTGTTACACATCCGCGGCAGGTGCCCAGTGCCCCCCTCTGGTTACGCCATTGCTCAAGCTATAATTTGAGGGCCATATCTGCACTTGGCAAGAAAGTATGATCCTCTATTTCAATGAACAGAGTGTGATGATAAGAAGGCGTAGGCAAGGCTTGTTATGGCAAGCTTACCCACATTTCAAGGCTAAGAAGAAACACGGCCTGCATATAAACTTTCTAGAAGGCATGAACTTATTTTCATTCTTGAGGTACGCACTGGGATTCATTTTTGACAAACTCGACTCTTGCTTCAGCTTAAAATCTAACATTTTACATTTGTGAAGGAATGTAAAACTTCAATTGGACCAACTTTAGTAGTTGATGGGACCAACTCTTAGTTTGTGTATGACAGACGACTGGTAACATACAAGGCACCATTTCACTTTGATACGTAATTTCTCCGCCAAATATATTACGGCGGTAAATTCATTTCAATCTGCCCTGCAATAGCAAAACGCACAGCTTACGCTTGAAACCGCCAGAGGAAGGTTAATATAGCAGCACTTCACACGAGAAAGTTCTTAAGTGCAAACCCTTACTAGCAAATGCACAGTCATGTCGAAAACAGTAAACGCGGAGACCGAGCCAATAGCAACAATGTAGAATGTCCCTGCCACTAATCCTACAACAGTAGCCGTTATATTCGATTCCGGTGCATAACTCGCTGCTTGACCAGTCAGCGAGTTTATACACATAAGCTCGGGTTCACATTCGCACCGTGCTCCAAAACCGCAACACGAGAAACAATGTCATACAGAAATTCCCACCACATTAATAATTTAACAAAAGAGGTAAGTCTTATTCAGCCCAAAACATGAATTCCCAATGCGTATTCAGGCAGTTCAAGATTACGCGCCAAATTGACCTCACGCAGCGTGCAGCTGTATGGCTGCGGCAAATTTCTAACTGGCGCTAGCGCCGCACGTAACTTAAGATTACCTATGGGTGAAACACCCTACCAAGAACGCGCCTTAGTATAACGGAAGCATGCGCCAGCAAGTTGACACCTTTTGTGATGTAACTCGTTAGTTAAACAGCGCTCCACACACAGTAGACTGCCAAACTGAATAAATTCAAACACATAAAACGCACACTAAGCACGCTAAGCATAGGCGCGGAAACATGGACTAACGAACAAACCTTTTTACGAGACCCCGCGCCTCCCTTCTTATTGAACACACCATGGTTCACTCAGCGTTTGCGATTTGCAAAGCTCTTACAGATAGCGGCAAGTGGTGAAATCACATGCAGTGATTTGCTTTTTCGATTGACATCGAATGACGCAGCATGCATACCTAGTCAGTTGGCAATCGCAGCGACTAACCTTCGTGATCACTGCCTGGCGATAGCATGTCATATACGCAGAATGTGCCACTTCAGTTAGAAATCACTTTCCGTGGATGATGTTTTGTTCAATCTAACGAACAATGAACGAATGTTCTCTTTTCGCGGTGGCGAAAGATGGCTGACGCACGATTTTTCTTGGATGGCCTTAAGGCCTGCCGCCTGCCCGCTGAACGGATCTTCTGTCTCCGCTGCTGTGCTGTTGCGCGATGTCGTGTGGGCGCGTGGTGGGGCCATTCTGAAACAAAAAGTAATGCGCTGATATCCGCACCAGCTTGCGCTCAGGATGCCTGTTCTCTTACAAGAAAAAAAGTCACAGTTTCACCCTAAAGGTGAAGCATTGATTGCGATAGCAAATTAGAAGACAGGTACACGAAGTAAGAATAGTAGTTTTATCGGCCACATAAAGTTGTAAATATTCGCGTACTAACTAAATATACAAGCACAGTGTCACGCGCGCACAGGTAAACATGAACACATCTCGCTCAATGACCGTGGGCGCTCGTTAAAACGCTGGACTGGGAGTCCAGTGGCAGCGAGCAAACGGACTTTCGTGCCGGCTCTCGCATCAACGCGATCTAAACGTCGAAAGCGCCGCGCATACGAAGCTACCGGCACTCGGCGAATGCCCTTTGGCCCATCGCAGATCACATTGAAGATGAGGCCGCCGCGGGCGCACGCTTCAGCCGCGTCGCAGATCGCTTTCAAGATAGCTCCGTGAGCAGTAGCCGCGTAAGCAGTACGCACCCTCCCGTCCCGTCGGCTTCAGCTCGTTCCTCGCGCGTGAACGACGAGCATGCGCTTCCGCCGCCTTCCTCTGTCGCGTGCGCGAGATTAAACTGCGGTTGCCTGCTCACCCTCACACGCCTTCACTCGCACACAACGCACGGCGCGCGGCGACGATTTTATCATCGTTGGACTTTATACGGAACATCACGGCAACGAGGACGATGACGGCAAAAATTCGCTTGGAGTGTCGCAACAAAACGATACGCCATTTGCTCTGCGCGCGTGAGCGATACATCGCCGTGTTCCAGACCAGCCTCATGCAGTTTAAGCAACAGTGTACGCTAAGTTTTCCTCTCTGTTGACGCAAGAGCTGAACGGGCATTCTACTCTCTCTCTGAAGGGGAGAGTATAAGTAACATTTAACTCCTTCGCTGCGGATAGAGTGAACAATGCATTTCGCTCCACCAGACATTTTGC
The DNA here is from genome assembly GCF_013339745.2 of Dermacentor silvarum. Classification (NCBI taxonomy): domain Eukaryota; kingdom Metazoa; phylum Arthropoda; class Arachnida; order Ixodida; family Ixodidae; genus Dermacentor; species Dermacentor silvarum. The sequence continues at coordinate 91,968,006 of NC_051163.1, forward strand.
TAGAGTAAAACAATGCCTTGAAGTGTAAGACGGCCCCTACACACCTGTGATACTCTCCCTAGTTTTTAGAGTGTAAATGCGTTGCTACCTTGTAAGAAAACGCAAAATTATGCTTGTAATGCGTATATAATCCAAAATATAAACATTTGAAATACCAGATTAGCAGCACAGAAATAAGCATCTTTTCAACCTGGCAACTATAGGCTAGGCAATTCTAAGCGCTGTCGTAATGAGGAAAGCCGACAGCAGCTTTGAGGCGGGACACCTCGAAGGTGCAAGGGCTGAGACCGCCTCGTGTCAACGTTACATGCACACAGCTGTTCAGCACGAACAATAATGTGCACATTGACCATGCCAGCAGAGGAAGGCTCACTCCGCTGCACAGCCAATTGACTGCAGTGGGATGGCACGTGCACTTGAGCTTTGTTGGTTTTGCAAGCAAATGCGCTTCGCCCTTCTCACAACCATTTTAGCCGCCACGCACGAAGGATGCATGCGGTGCCGTTGATACCGTGCCAACTGCGGGAACGCGATTTGAGTGTCGGCATAATATCTACCTTAAATAAAATTTGCAATTCAGAAGTGAATAAAATACAAGTATTTATTTTGATTATTCCCTGCAAATTCCTGATCGTTTTCACAATACTATAAACCAGGAAAACGGTTTTTGAGATTACAGAAACGTCCCGTTTCACTTCGAGAACATCGGCTGCGCGCAAGCGTATTGACACTGCGAACATACACAGCGAGCACCACTGCGTCGAAGCACAAACGGTAACGTGTCGCCTTACTCTTCGTGCTACGTGGTCGCGGACGGTACAGTGATCTCGACAGTGTCACGGCTGGTATGCCATGGTGAAAGCGCATACTGCTACACATGCAAAGAAGACGCCGCGAACATGCACAGTAAGCACCGCGGCGTCGAAGCACAGATAGAAAAAGCGCGAATGCAGCGACTCTCTGCGCCACCTCCAGACGCCTCTCTACAACAGCGATAGCTTCCTTCGCAGCTTAAAATATGACCTCAACGATTTTAAAGACGGGCCATCTGTGCATGCTTACGCGTAAAAATGAGTTTGGGTCAAAACAATTACATTGCTAGCAAAAATTATATGTTCGAGTAATTTCAGCTTCTGGTTGAAGGCACCCGAGGGCAATGCGTTGGTCTATGTTGCGATTGTTTCTGCAGAATTATTCTTTTTCATTTCTATGCAAAACTGAGAGCGGATGTGTGAGCTGTTTTCTGACCAGCAACGTCCCCTCATGTGATAGGTAGCACGCGTAACAGCACAGTAATCAATGGCATTATTGTGGCATCTGTCTGTTTCAGGGGCTCGATACTCCCAATAAAACTGCGGAAGGTAACACCAGGCAACCAGTGGTCGGTGGCGACGGTACTACGGGGCCGAATCTCCGTGAATTTGCGCCAAAAATAGCAGCACTCAAAGCAGATGCGGAAATGCCTCATGATGCAGTGACAAACAAGCTCGGTAACCCGGCTAAACCTACAGGATTGTTCATCTCCCAGTCTGCTAACGGCGAGTGCTTTCAAAGCGATGGATACAATCCCAAAGTCGACTTGCAGACAGTCTTTGGGAATTCCGCCAACCCCGACAAAAAGTACTCCCGCAAGCCCATCCGTGTAAGTACAGGTTTTGTATCACACAACGAACAATATTCGTACAGGCAGTCAACATTTCTGCGCCTATTTGCAAGTCCATTTATTTTCACCACTATGAAGTGCGTTACCGTGCTTAGGAGAATTAGAAAAATTTATATCAGAGCCATCTTCGATTGACCTATTAAAATGGGAATGAAACACATAAATGTACTTTTTAAACAGTCGCTCGAGCGATTTCAGCAATATTAATTGCATTTGAGAAAGGAAGCGAAAATATTTTGCCTCTATAGGACTCTATATATGACTCTATATGACTCTATATATGGCTCTATATGTTCTAAATACAGTCAATAACTGGTGTTGTTCAAAACTGTCGAAGGACGTTGAACTATAAAATTCGCCATCTGTGGACAGAGAGCAGATGTCGCTGTTCTCTAAACAGTGCAAGTTCATCTCAAGCGAACACATTTTATATTATTTTAAAGTTTACGTGAAATAGATGCTACACTTACAGAACGTTTTGCGAAAGTCCCACTCACACGTTAGCGGTACAAGTCAGATCGGTGGGTTACAAAATAAGTTTATATGCTTTAGATGTAGTATCGGGACGGTCGAATAGTCGCGCTGCACTTTTTGCATTTGGGGCGCTTTCTCTCAACCTTGGAAAAATTTTTATGTAGCACAAATAAACAAACAGAACGCTGGATCGCGAATTTTGCAGGTTGTCAACATCGGTCTCATCGACAATTTTGCTGTTTGTAGTATGTTTCGAACCGCTTGCAGTGGATGTCGCAGTAATTCTATTTTAATGTTTTTACACATACTGCAGCTGAGCCCCTATCGTATTGCAGGAGAGGGAATACATGAACAACAATCAAGCAAACTTAAAATGAAGGAATTAAGACACCGACCACCGGTCGGTGTCTCGATCCCTTACTTCTTTGTATGCATTATCCCGACCAGACAGGCTTCCGTCATACTATCGACTTCAACAATCAAGCAAGATTGAACAAGTTCAGGAACATAAATGCTATAAACACGTGGTCACTCTCGCTAAGTGTAGACACAAACTGGGCGAGTGCCGCCGGCTAAAGAGTTCCAGAGCGCAATTGTCGCGCGAAGGAAGCTTAATTTGAAGACCTTTGTCCTTGCAAATATGGGTGTAGTTTTATTTTAGGATGACTTTAAGTTAACGTTTGCATAGGAAATATTAAGAAGGTCTTTCACAAACGATAGGGAGAATTGAAGATGCAGTGCAATGTTTTAAGACCCGATATACAACGTTCTCCTCGGCGTTACACCGTCCCCACAGCAGTGTTCACGAGCCGTCGCGAGAACAAGCTATAACACGTCTCCCAGAATGCCTAACTCCCGTCACCTGCGAGAAAAAAAATATATGGGTAGCTGAAAATTTGCCTTAACATAGTACTTCGGGGAAAAAGTACCAGGTACAGTATACCCACCTTTAGGTGATCACAGGTGAATTGTATTATGTAAGTATTGAACGAAATGTTGGAAAACTTGTCTTTCTGAAAAATATTTGCTGAGTTCTTTAAAAAAGAACCATGTGGTTTTCTTTACATATGTTATACTGCATGCAAATATCTGGTAATAATTTACAAAGTTTCTGTGTGATATATTTCTTTTTTTGTTATATTTCCTCTCGCTCTCTGGTATCGCCTATTCCTTTGTACAGAGGTCGCTGTAGTGTGTGTTTTTGTCAAACCGATCGGATGGGCACCTTTTACTCACCACCTCCTCCATCTGTTTGACGGATAATAATGATTGTATCGCATTGTACTAGAAGTTAACCAGCATTGCCTTCGTTTTGCAGGTTATGTTCAAAGCGAAGGGCTTCACTGGTACTATTCAAGAAACATTCATTCTTGATGACGACCTGGGAAACAACACAATCGTTACCGTCAGCCGCGAATCCGCTGGAAATTACTCACTCACAGCGTGGCTTGTTGACCCCATGGGACAGAGGTGTCAAAATTGTCTGGAAATTGACAGCAACCGCGACAAATCACTTACCATACCAAGCCCAGCAACGGTACGCCTGTATCCTTAGAAACAGGGATAGATATAATATGCCAATTACTTTTCTTCGATTGTATTTATTTCTCACCAGTCACCTCTCACGACCAACCCATAATGGAAATACAATAGATGAACTGCCCTTTGGGCAAATGAATCAAGAATCAATGAATGAATGAATGAATGAATTCATGAACGAATGACATGAATCATTTTTTAAGGAACGGGACGGCTCTCGGCCGCTATTGCGGATTAGTTTGGAAAGGAATCCAGGTTCCCAGTGTCGGCTGAGGCGCACCTTCATCTCAGGCTGAGGTCTTCCGTTTATGCAGGCTGGTATTACTAGGTGCATGTTCAGTTACATTGCTCTCGTATGGGCTGGTCAACCCCTCATACACAATTTGAAACAAGCCACTTTGTTTCCGATATGTTGAGGTGGCGTTTTGTCTTTCAGGATTAGTTTATATTCAATTTCCTAGAGTTATAATGTCTCCTTGCAGCAAGCGTTGAAGGTTGGAGCTCCCTTGTGAAAAAGCTGCGCAGCTCAAAATGAGGTGCTGGAGGTCTGCTCTGCACTTCGCATAAGTATTCCTTATCTTAGGTTTTATGGTTTGGTACCGTTTCACAATTATTCTTATAGGAAAACCCAATATCCAGTGTCCAGTGCCGTGCCGATTATGGGCCTAGTTCCGGGCTTGGTGCTGGGGCGCTGGATAGCGCTCAGCGCTGGGTATTGGTATGAAATGCCGCTCCAGACCGAGAATTACGCAGTGCCTGACTAACGTATAAATGTTTTTGAACAGAGTAAGCAACAGAGAACATTTAAATGAAATAAAAAAGAGAAAAAACTTCTAAAGATCGCGCACCATTCCACTGATGTGAATGTAGATTACCAGCGAAGCAGTTTAGCACACGACATAGAGGTTACACAGAATATACGAGGGGAAGTCAAAAAGTAGACGGACTTTTCCAACTTCTCGCACTAGGGTTTGGTAACACTGCTAGTATCCAGCGCTGAATTTGTGTTGCCTGCAACACTTCTGTGGAACGTGTCACTCTTAAGGGCCGTTTAGGGCTCTGTTATACTCCGACGTTCACAACGCGCGCGCGCGCCGGCGTTCGTTTCGTCGCGTCACGTCGGCGAGGCCACGCCAGGCGCAAATCCGCCTGCCCTATAGTGCAACGCGACGCGGCGCGACGTAGCGGCCGCAGCCAAAACAGCGCATGCTCAGTAGAGCAGAGCGCCGCGCGGAAAGTGAGCGCCGCGTGGAAAGAAACACGGACGCGGTGCAGTCTGGGTAACGTCGTCGGCGCGAAATGCAGCATGAAATGCAGCATGCTGCATTTCGCGCCGGCTGCCGCCGGGCCGCGCCGACGGACGCTGGTCGCGTCGGTCGCGCCGCGCGTCAGAGTATAGAGTGCTCGCGTTTTGCTAGCGTAGCGTCGCTGTGCCCAGCGTGCGCGCGCGTCGACGTTACGTCGGAGTATAACAGAGCCCTTATAGTCCGACGTAACGCACGCGCGCGCACGCTACGTTACGTTGGAGAAAACAACCCCTCTATAGTCGGGCGCACCGGCGCCGCCAACGTAACCGGCGGCTTCCGACGCGCCCCGACGTGCCCGGCGCCGAAACGGCTCCGGAGCCATTCGCGCGTCGGAGGCGACGGCACCGTCAGCCCACAATGCATCGCGCGAAGAAAATGGCCGCTGCCTGTGACAGCGGAGCGATAGCGCGAGCGGTGCAAACGCGATGTCCGACTCCGATAACATTGTTGAGCGGCTGCTGGAAGCCATTAAAGAACACCCCTGTGTCTATGACACAAAACGACTGGATTTCCGCGACCAGCAGCGCAAGGAAAACGCATGGGAGCAGATCAGGCAGAGCAGCGGTCTCGCCACAGGTGAGCTGTTTACGTCTGCTTGTGTTCGCCTTTGCACGTTTCGTGCCCAAAGCGAGTTTTCTTGCGGCATGCACCGTCATGTTTGCTTTTTTGTTTCCTCCGTTGCGGTTTGTAGTGGAAGAATGCCACAAGCTGTGGAAGCGGTTAAGGGACCGGTTCACCCGCGAGCTCAAAGTTATCGAGCTCGCGACGAGGAGCGGCAGCGGATACGTGCCGAGGCAAACGTGGGAGTTCGCCGCTGCCATGGAATTCTACAAGCAGTGTGGTCGTCCGAGGAAGTGAGTAGTTTTATGTCTCCGTTGTTGGATCTGCCAGCTACGTGGAGTTGTCAGCGCGTGTGTGTGTGTTACGTGCGCCTGGGTGCGTGTGTGTTGTGTGCGCGTGTTTGTGCTTGCGCGTGTGTGTGCGTTGCGTGCGTGCGTGCGTGTGTGTGTGTGTGTGCGTGCGCGTGTGTGTGCGTGCGTGCGCGCGCTGAGAGGCATGAAGCTCACGCGCTTGCTGCCGAGAAACGTACATTTCACGGGTCCTGTGCTCTTCGCGCGCGCCGTGCATAATCTGGCGCTGCTTATTATATTCCGACGCAGTGGCACCTCCATAACAGCGCACGAGGCCTTCGCCTCCTATTTGTTTGGCTCCTTGCAATTGAATGCATTGCTGCGCTTTATAAAAATTAGCATTAGGAGAAAGCTGTCGGCGTTGCTCGCATTTTTTTTTGCAATTTTCATAGCATTTGTCTAGTATCATTTTATCTAGTACCTAAATCAAAAGTTATACCAACAATGTCATAGAACAAACTTGTGGGACTATCAGACATCTGATGCGTGAATTCTGCAGATGTTGATGCTTAGACAATTGAGCTGTTGCGAGTGATTTTGTGGGTGGATTTTTAGATGTTGTGGGGAGGTAGCCGGTACTTCTGGAGGATCGATGCTTTACTCACCGAGGCTTCACGGAGGCAGCACCAATACTTTCGCTTTGAGACAAGGGTCATCATGTGAAGGGTTCGGCTAGTTGGGTCAGCATCTTGTGGATTCTAACAGCTCTACTCACAGGCATGAAGACAAACCAAATGCATGCATATCAGTTGAATTTGAAACAGCAGTTGAAATGCAGCACCTGTATGTTTGTCTTGCTTTCGTCTTCGTCCCTTTGTGTAGCACTGTTCCACTTCACTGAAGGACACTGACACTTTTTTGCAGTACAATAAAAGAAGTGAGAAGGAAGACAAGACGCAAATTAACTCAATTCAATCGACTGTTGTTTTTTTTTTAGAACAACCAGCAACGTGGGCTCGGCGGGCCTACCAGGAGAGGAAGATAGTGCCTCCACTCCAGAGGCAATTTTTCATACAATGGTAGATGGAACGACAACGCCACCACCCACCAGCAGCAACGACGTTAGCCTGGAAGCCCCAGCAGCAAATCCTTGGGAACCTGCTTGCCAGGGAGATCGCACGGTGGGGGAGCCACCCTCAAAACGACCCAAAAAGTCGCAAAGTTGCGACTACTTTGAGCAGCAACTCCTTTCCCAACTTGGCAAGCAGATGACTGAGAATGAGGCATTTGCACAGTCTATAGCCATGAGCCTTGACAGAATGCCAAGGGCAGTTGCTTCTAGGTGCAAGGCAAGAATAATGGCGCTCATCGCCGAATTTGATGACTCTTAGGTTTAAAACATGCCTTTTTGTGCTGCAACAAAGTCATCTGCACTCTTCATTTCTTTTCATAACCTGGAAGGTATTGGTGAAGGAGCAGCAAAGGGACAAGAGAAAAGGACTGAAACATTGAGAGACACATAGGCCTCTGTGTGCCTTTCCATTTTCAGTCCTTTTGTGTTGTTCTTTTCGTTGTTCCTGTACGAATATCCTCCAGGCTACGAAAGAGAACAAAGAGTGCAGATGATTTGTTGCCCTTCACCGCATAGACCCAACTAGCCCCTGTGAAATCACTCTTACAGATCTCTGCAAGAGTGATTTGCTTTTCTGATACCTTGCGTGTTCACTTTTTTGCGTTCCCTGCAATGTTTTTTTTTTTTGTAACCTGGAGGCATTGCCAGTTCACATTTTAAAATTTCCTGCCATTCAGTACAGTTTCCTAATACCATTGCTTTCATGTTGTTTTCACGTTGCCTGTTGTTTTAGCCAGCCCTATAGTTAAAAATTTTTAACTGCAAGTATTGTATGTTTCAATGTGTGTTAGCCAGCCCTATAGTTAAAAATTTTTAACTGTAAGTATTGTATGTTTCATGTGGTTAGTAGTGTCGCCTGCTACTTCCACTGCTGCAAATTTTTTTTCGTAGTACAGGCTGTCTGTGATGTCATGGGAATGGCATTTGTATTGCTCAAGGAGGAAAGAAAAGGGGAAAAAAGAGTTCAGTGCTGAAGTTCCCAGTATGTATTTATTCACGAAGCACACATTCATTCACATATCAAACATCTTGTACGATATAGTCTGCATCACCTTCATGTGTTCAAATGAAACATTAAACATGAACGCAAGTCTTGAAAGGGGTTGAGACAAAATATTTATTTATATATTTCTGCTTTATAATACGTAGGGTATGGGCCATCTCATAAACGCCTGTAGTCAGTAAATCATTTACAGTTGGAATTTCTTCTCCCATGCAGTTTCAGTGTCAGATTGCCGAACAATGTTTCTGAAGTCACAAGCGAGTATGAGATCATGTGAGGCGCATAAAAAAGTGCAATAGCTGTTTGTCCAGTCACTGTCATTTCGACTTCTGGAACAGTTTAATGCAATCATTGGTATGAACTAAAACTACAAAGCAGGCATTATATTTCATTTGCGTACGTATCCTATGATCACATACTCGGGACATCACAACCATTGTTTAGCAACCTGAAACTGAAGCTGTATAGAAGAAATTAAACTGTAAATTATTTACTGACTGGAGGCTAATTTCACGTGGGGATATATGTTCACTAATGTCTTACACATAATTATAAAGCGTCAAGCGTCAAATTTTGTGTCAATCCGTTTATTATGGTGTACAAAACAAATACACACTTTCTCGTGATATGCTTGTACAGAAAGCAGATGTGCAATGACCTGGCATGGAGGAACACAAGTGTTGCAAGAACGCACACCCTTTGTCAAAAGTTCAGAGCCTGAAGGGTTTGCTTGTAAGCAGTGTGGTGGGGCCTCTGCGGCACTCTTGGAAGACCTACACAGTGTAGCTGGCAGGACTAAATATCTTCTTATCTCCTCGAGATATGGAATACTGGGGATACACCATGAGTCGCACAGTGTGCCGCAGAAGGAAACCCCCGGGGTCTGAAATTTTGTCGAAGGCTGTATATGTGATATGTCACTAGTGCAATACAGCTGAATCTCGTAAACTTAGTGATCACCAGATTGTTAATAAATGCTCATATTTGATGTGACTTGTGATTTTTGCCTACTTTGAAGGGAAAAGAAATAAGCTTACACACAGAGTTAACAAGTTCATACTATGCATTAGCACCGCCTGACTACCCTCAGCTGCCATGGCAAGGAACCTGTTGGCGACATGAAGTAATCTGCCAAGGTGTCCCGGATTTGCATGGCGTCTACAGCAGAGCGGCTGCCATTGCCAGCACTCTGATGGTTTAAATGCGCTATGGTCTGCCTCCAGCCGCCTTCTTGGATTCTGTCACCACTGACCCTGTCACCATAATCATTTGGGCAGTAGGCATTGTCAGACAGCAGAAAGTTGTGCAAGCAAACCGCCGCCTTAACCATGTCTGTAAGCAACTCTACGTCACCGCTGACAGTTCCGAGGAAACAGCGCCATCGAGACACTAAAATTCCAAACGCGTTTTCGACGCAGCGGCGGGCACGTGACAACCTATAATTAAATACTTTTCTTGTTTCATTCAACTGCCTGCCGGGGTAGGGGCGCATTAAGTAGGGCCTCAGTGGAAACGCCGCATCTCCAACGATGCAGAGCGGCAGGCCATTATGACCCGAAGGCAAGTCAAGTGTGTTATTTTCAAAACTTTTTCTGATATCACTTTTTCTGAAGAAAGAGCCATCAGACAGTCGGCCCTGGGCACCAATATCAACCAATATGAAGCGATAGTGTGCGTCTGCAAGAGCCAGCATGATCAATGAATAAAAGCCCTTGTACCTGAACCACTCTGAACCACTGCACCACTCTGAAACTCTGAACCACTGCCATCAGGACAAGTAATAGCAAAATGTTTGCCGTCTATACACCCCACAGCATTCGGAAAGTTCCACTTGGAATCAAAGTCCTTTCTAATGACCTCCCATTCATCTTTGGTTGGCTGTCTGAGTACAACTGGGGAAAGGCAGTCCCAAATGGCAGGTAAGGTTTCTTTCAGGATCCCGACATAGTGGACACATCCATACGGTAACTGAAAGCTATGTCCAGCATGGAGCCGCCGGTTGTCAGAAACCTGTGAAGGATAGAAAGAGCCAAATTGAAGTTACAATTATGGATACGATTTGGGCAAGTTGACACTTATTCATGTTTGTAACAGCTTGGAAACAAAGCATGACGGACGAAGAGCACACAACACAAGTGCTGACTCGCAACACATTTTTATTAAGAGAAACATTACTTAAGTGTTTTTCTACTATAATCGAACACTGCTGTTCATTTGAAGAAGCCCAACTCTTGAGAATAGTAGCACGATTGTAAACTGCAACTCAGTTGACATAGTTTGTTGATATACAATTGGGCTGACTCAGCACTTCAATTAGATTCAACCGTGGAATCATTTGCAGGCATACTCTTTCTAGACAAAACTTGAGCGAAACGTGCAACATGCAGGTGGTAAGGAAAAAAGTACGAACTACGCAAGTCAACTGAAGAACAGACAACTGGGCTAACCGGTCAGAGTGCATTTAGAAAAATCGGTGCTACAAGTGAAGAAACAACACACAGTCGTTTTCCCAGCTACTGTGCTGGATAAGGAAAGAACATTCGAAAAAAAAAACTAAACCTTAACTGTGTTTGTCTTCGGCATGGTTAAAAGTCAAGGCAATACACCGCGGTGACCTCGTAGGTCGAGCATCATGCCAGATAAGACGGTCACCGGTGAGTACTGCGATTGAACGCAAATAAAATCTAGAATATTTACCGTATTGTGACTGCTAGCCTTTCTGCAGGGCAGATTGGGTTCCTGTGGTTTGGTGGATGGATGATGCGGTCGTAGAGAAGGCTCAAAAGTTTGTCAAAAGAGGCCTTGGTCATCCTGCGGGGAAATTGATTAGAAGTTAACATTTCTTGAAAATAACGCTAAGCATGTCCAGAAGAGTACCGAATCTCATTAGAACAGGTTGTGAAACAGCAAAATTTAACAAATCGAGAACAAAACACGACGGAGTGTGAATACACTCGGTGATGCAAAGCATAATACGCAGTCAATTATTGTTTTCGGGCATTTTGGCAAAATTCTTGCGCGCAAACTACTGGCCTAATCGGGTGCTAACACTGCTCATACTTGAGGTAGCATATTACAGTCAGTGTTCTTTTAGATGTAAGTTCACATCGGTACTTGCCTATGTTTTCTGGGGTTTTTTAATTAAGGAGAGAGAGTAGACTTGATTGCTCTGATAAAAGAGGTTGGTGGGTTTTTAGTTGAGTACCCCTGCGGCTCGAGCTATCAGCTGGGCCCGGTTGACGAACTTTAGGTGAAATCCAAGTCCGAGCTTGACAACGACGCCTCCCAGAAAACTGCTGTCGGCTGCGAGTACAGTACTTGCAGACGCGAGCCAAGCAGCTAGCCTCGAAAGGCTCCCCACCTGCCGATCGAAGAAGAAGCCAACAGATCAGCTCGGTGGGCAGGTGAGTTGTGCGTTTATGACGGTTACCGCAGCATGTTAAGGGTGTTTTAGTATGAGAAGCGGTGGCTCTTTCCTTCTGACTGGAATGTTCAAGGAACCGCACAACTTGCCCACCCACCGAGTTAAGCCATCGCTTGCCTTTACAGCCGGCAAGTGGCGTAGCCCGTCATTTCAGCTGCTTAGCCAGAATTTTTTTTGATGACTGTACTTGCTGGGAACCCCAACTTATCGTTAATTACACAACATCCAGGCAAGTGCCAATGGCGAACGATCTCTGAAAGCATGTAGACAATTGTATGCTACTTCGTGAGCGGTGTTAGCTCTCCAATAGGCCGTTTTAGCGCAGATGAATTTATTGTTTGAAGTCCGGCACCCAAATACGGTAGTCTCTAACAATGAAAAGAGCGGCTCGCATACTTCACAGTGAGCTAAAAAGGGACATGCAATCTCAACAATAATAAACCACACCCTTTGTGCGAAGTGCGGTTACCTGAAATACTTGAGATGGTACTCCGGGTCCTTCTGCCGCAGTTCTTGCACTAGCTGGTGGTACTCGCTGGCGGTTCTCCGTTCCGCGAAAATTTCACGAACGTACATGGAGCGCCTGCGCTTCCGTCGCAGACGGTGTACTAATAACGCAAGGGCAAGTTTCTGTCGCACGGATAATGTCCAAGCCATGTTTCGTTCGAGAAGCACGAAACTGATCCGACTGCGAAGAAACAGGCGTCAACGCAACTTCGCAGACGGCTTTTGCGGGCGGCCCGCGACTTGGGGGTCGTTCTGCGCATGCTCCGAAGGTAGCAGACGACGGCGCGCGCGTTGGAGTATAGAGGGCATGGCATCTCGGCTGGCGCAGCGTAACCGGCGTAGCGTGACCGGCCGCAAACGACGCTGGCCCGCGCGCCGGAAACGTCGGACTATAAACGGGCCTTTATTCCCGCGGTAGTCGTTAGAGTGTAGCAGAATGTTAAACATGGCAGCTCCTTTGTCGATCTGCACCAAGGAGGAATTGAGACCAAACATTCGCTTTTTGTTTGCGGAAGGTGTTAAACCTGCGGAAATTATTGGTCGAATGCAATCGCAGTATGGTGACAGTTGTTTATTGCGAAGTAACATCTACGAATGGATAGAGCGTTTCAAACAGAGAAGACCTTCCTTATGTGACGAGGAAAAATCGGGCTGGCCATTGACTTCAACGACTGAGGACAATTTTAAAGTCGTTGAGGGTATGGTGATGGAAAACGGACGAATCACAGTGGACGAAATCGCCAATACTTTGCATATCAGTAATGGTTCAGCGTATCCCAACTAGCACGACTGGCTCAATTTTCGGAAAGTGGGATCAAGGTGGGTGCCGTAGGAATTGTCAGCGCAGCATAAGGCACAAAGGTTGGACATCTCTTGTAAACATTTGGCCCGTTATCGTAGCGAGGGAGATGGGTTCTTAGAGCAAATTATCACTCTAGACGAAACTTGGGTACATCCTCACGAACCGAAAGTAAGGCTGTGAGCACGGTTTGAAAACACTCATTATCACCAGAAAATAAGAAATTTAAACTTCAACCGTCAGCTGGTAAGGTTATGTTAACATTATTCTTAGACATGGAAGGTGTGGTAGCCGTTCATTTCACCCCAAAAAGCGAAATTGTGAACAATGAGAAATATTGTGATCTGTTGCAAACTAAACTGGAACCTGGTATGAGTTCCAAACGTCTTGGAAATCTGCGAAAAGGTGTCATCCTGCAACAAGATAACGCTCGTCCACATTCTGCCAAACGGACAGCCGAAACAATAAAGGAGTGGGGATTAGAATTGCTAGAAGACCTGTCATACAGTCAATACCTGGCTCCAAGCGATTTTCATATGTTTGGACCATTGAAGGAAGCGATCAGGCGAAGATTTACAACCGATGCAGAAGTCATTGGTGTAGTGCAAAATTGGTTACAGGTGCGACCAAAAAAACTTTTTTCCCGACGGAATCAAAAAAGTTGTGAAACGTTAGGCGAAGTGCGTAGAAGTGCTAGGAGGTTAAGTAGAAAAATAATGTATGTTTGAGTTTTCTGTTATTAAAATAATTGCACTTTTTCTCAAAACTCCCTTTAATTTTTAGTTTCCCTCGTAGATCAAAGGTATGAGCAAATTTTGTTTCTCGTGAGCGGCGATGGCGGGCATGCCGAAGGAAGACACACGCACACTCACTTTTATTTTGATCGGTGGTCTTGATCGGAGGCGTACATTCACATGGAAGTATCCCGCCAACTCTGGGAGCCGGAGGAACTAGACACGCGCGACGGGACCACCACACCGGGTAAGCGGAAGGAAACTAGGCACGTAAGCGTATGGAACGACACAAAGATATGGCGGTGCGAGCGTGTACATGGCCGACGCGGGTTGCACAGCGGCACATCTTTGAGAAACCCTTATTATCTACCTGAGAGTCTACATATTTTGAAAATGGTGCCTATTGATTACTAACCTACTGAAAATGCATATCCAAATAATGAGACGCTTCATATTTCGCATAGAATGAAGGGATTTTGCATCAAATTCGGCTGCTGAGTTTTTGCTCATGCAGATGTGTTGACAGACACAAAAAATGCATAGATCCCTAGCAATAGATAGCATAGCTGTAAAGAAAAATCAGACCCCAATTCGCTGATTGCCATTAGTCTTTCTATGGCTTTAGCATAAACTTGCGCAGCAATGCGGCCATGCCCTCCCCTGTCGCAACACCTGCCACAGCAGCTCTTCCCATTCGCCGGCTGAGCTCCGTCGAGGATCGCTAGGGCCGAGAGCGAGAGCGAGGGTGACCTGGTGCCACGGCGATGCCCTCTCCCCTCAAGCAACACCTGGCGCGTTTGTGCACAGGAGTTTTTTTTTTTCCTTTTTTGTCCCCCGCTTTGCTCCGCCTAGGCGCAGCTCGTGACGTGGCATCGCAGCCAATGGGAACTTCGTCGAGGCGCGCCCTTGAGGCGGCGTCACAGCCAATGGATATTTTGGTGCCGTTTGAGTGCTACAGACGAATGACGCCTGCTTTTTCCTCCAATGGGCCATTTGACGCCTACGCATCAAAATAAATTTTGAAGACATTGTATTATCCTAGCCCAAGTGGTCAAATTTAAAAAGCAGTGATGCGAAATGTTCTTCCAACTACTAGCATATGAACAACGAAAACCGGTGAGGACACTATCACGAGACACATCACCCGTTACCAGCAGATATGCGTAGAGACGTTTAAGAGAAGGGTAAAGACAAATTTGACATCAAAACGGTCAAGCTACCTCACGTATGTAGAAGCTTTACTTGTTATTGCGAGAGAGCTGGTACACCAGTTTTCATGAACGTTTAGAGAGCAGCTGCGGTGTTTTTCTGGACAGCACATTGCCGAGATCAGAGCGAGCTACCTTTCCACGAGAGGCCTTGGCCTGGATTTTAGCATTATCAAAGGCACATATGAAAGTTGGCATGAGAGGTACATATCTCTTGCTACAATTTGTACCTTGTCTAATGCTTACAACTCTCCTTCATTGTGGTGGTTGGAAATCATGGCCCAGCTATAGCAAATGCATGGTGGTGGTTGGAAATCGCGCATCGCCCAGATATAGGAAATACATGGGTTATCATACTGGGTATACACTATATCTAGCCGTATTGTGTCAAAAGTTTGATTGTTTAGCTGCAAGGGGAGGGTTGGGCGGATAGGCGAGTTTCGTTTATGTTTTGATTCGTTATTCTCAAGGTATTTGTAATAATTAAAATGTTGGCGTAACACAATTTTGCCTTACAGAATAACTGGTATCCAAACCTGTAAATGAATACGTTACACACTGTAAACTCCAAGTAAACCACAAATGTTTATACGAATAACAAAATTTAATACAACTTACATTTTTAGGCGTGCAAATCTTGGCTTTTGCTCCTAGTCTGGAGCTTTTGCGGTACCATCAAATATTATCATTAACTGAAGAGGAAAGAAATGACAATTGTCTCTCTATTAGGCTTTTTCAGCTACACGTTCACCTACAGTTGTCAGTTTGGCTAAGCAGTATTAGAGTTGGCGACGGAATTAACTGCGTATAATTTCTCCAGATTGAACAAATTTCGACTAGAGAAGGTTTTATTGCATATCATCTTTTCTAAAGGTCCTGCTGGTGTATATACTGGCTTTACTAAATTAGCTTCTTCAGTAGAACTCATTCATGTTGTGATTATGTTTTACAGCTGCGTTTCCATGTAGTACCTTATATTACACAATTTTCTTTCATGATTTTGATATGCGCGTCTTACATAAATTTAGTACCTTTGACGCGCAATTTTCGAGTCTTCCTTCCGTTCCCTTTTTCTGTCGCTTGTAGGGACATGGGGTAGAGTTCGGGCGGGGAATCTTTCCAGCCATAGGGATGAGTACGTCGGGGAGTAGGAGCACGAGAATAACGGTTTATTCTACAATTTTAACAATGGCACCAGATATGGAAGCGCACTCCATGTAGAAGCACATTGACTGTATGACTCACTGCATGTCTCAGCACACATCACAAAACGTCAGGACACACCTCACTGCACACAAGGTGGCCGCTTATAAAACAGTCGCCTTCCCTAGTTCCCTACACAATGACCATGGTGTGGCCTATTCGATGACCTCGGTGTGCCCAAGCAGAGGGGTCGTACTGTTCACAGAACTCCGCCTCTGATATCAAACCTTCGAAGCAATGACGAGGCATTCTAGAAACCGGAGGTTTACGCTGCTTCCACGAAAGTCGTCGAGCTAGTTTCTTGTTCTCCATGACGGTCATGTTGTCAGGGTCAGAAGAGTGGCGTTCGCGCTGGTCACCGCTTCCACGGAAGGTGGCGGTCGGGCACTGTCGCCGTCTGGGCGACGCTTAGGAAAGGGGCTGTCTCAGGGGAAACAACCAAAGAATGAGTTAGCACTGCCCATTCGGGACGCAACAAGCTTCACGAAGGGCCGGATGTTTATTCGTACGCTATACTGGCACCTTCTTTGGTTTATAATAACCAATCTTTGTAGTTTCCTGCAATAGATTGCAATATATTAGGTTGCAGGGTCATTTAACCATTGATTTCATTCACGTTTGCCTCATCTGTGGCAATAATTGGTAGCGGGTTCTGGTAAATAGCTCTGGTAATGTTAGATAGATAGCCATCGATATCTAATGCCCGACCATTTTTTTGCAATGTGTTTCTTGTTAATTCAATTAGGTACTTTGAAACGCCCTGATAATCGTATCAAGTAATACATTACCGCTATATTCACTGATGCGCCTTTATTTGTACCGGACTATTCTATACATTGCTGAAAAAAACAACAGTACAAGTGCTTGTCATGATTGAGTTCGCAAATAGGGCATGACAGCGATATTTCTCTGTGCATCTTTGACTGACTTACAGGTAAATTGAATATTTGATTGAGTGATTGATTGATTGATCTACTTTTCAAGCCCGGTAGGTGGGTGCTCCAAGTCGAGAGTTCCAGCAAGCGACGAGTCGTCGTCAACATGCTTGTCATGTCCCAAATCAAAGATCTCAACAATGAGCCGATAGTGGCTTTATGCCAACTGTGGGAGACGGAGTTCAGCAGACCACGGGATGCAGTCATAAATGTTGATGTGAGCAAAGGCGACAACGTTGTCCTGGACGCAAGCGTCACGGCGGTGGTCCGCAACACGGCGGGGCTTAGTTGTCCAGTCCGACTGTATGACGACGGTCATGGTAAGGACATCTCGGCAATCGATTTTTCTATTTAGCCTAGACAGAGAGTGTCGCACGATTTAAAGATGGACGTGAATATCACACTTGTCGTTCAGTAATGTTATACGAGAAATATTACCCCGATAAAATGCAACCAGAATTATTATCGCAAAACGAGGAAGCACATGCAGGTACGCACTTGCAGCGCCCTTAAAAATTGCGGCACTAATGGACGCGAGTACTATACAAGTTTAATTGCGCTAAACTAGATCATCAAGTCTTGCAGTAGTGTGATATCGTACATATAAACTAATGTCTCTCAGACTCGGAGCAGTAGCGTAGTTTATGGCTTTCCGCTTCCACGCTCAATGTCGCAGGTTCAATACCGGCCACGGTGGCGGCATTGTATTACGGGCGAAATGGTCTAAAATGAAAAAAAAAACTAAGCATTCGTCTACTCAGATAAAGTTGCAGGTTGCAGAAGCGCCGGTAGTAATAATAATTGCACAATATGGTGTACTTCATATTGAGATGGTTGTTGAGGATCGTAGACTACAAAATGTAATTTTAGGTTTGGCTATGTCTCGCAATTTTATCGAAAGATTTGGCTTACGCCAGTTTTCATTGTAATTGCTGAATCAAAATAAAACATCCCAGCTCCTGGGATTAAGTTTTTTAGGGATTTGCAGCTTTGCTTTTTTTTGTGCGCAGTATTTAATTACTAATTACAATAAAGGAACCGTCAGGGTGGTCGGTTATTAACGGATAAATTTGATACCAAAACAATATTCTCGACAGCTCAAGCAAGTACATAGAGGAATCTGGCACTCTACATTAGACAGAAATGAGTGATCCCTTCTTCTCCGGGAAAATGACTTTAAAACCAGATGTTTTAGATTTACTAAAGCCGCTTGCGCAGGTCAAGAACTAGAAGAAGCGGATATTGGCACATGATTATTGGAACATATTTTAGCTAACTTCAGTGCATCAATTCGTTCCTTAATTTGCATAATTGCTGAGGTGCACCTGATGAAGCGACGATGCAATAAAGCTGGGTCTAATTAAGGTAAGAGCTGAGATTAGTGCGGCAAGTTAGATTCAGATTCAATCTTATTGCTTCATTACCTGTAAGCATGCATAGGACATGTTATACCGAAGGCGTCGACAGCGAATAGAAATAAAGAAGAAAATTTTTAAAAGGGAGGCAATCTTGAAGCAGTAATGCCTAACAGGACACATCTTAGCACAAGAACTGCCTATAATTAGTAACCACTGGATATTTGTAAACAAGTAAATGGAAGTGAGGATACGGTGTACAAACTTGGAGCATAAGCCTTAATATTTGTACATATAAGGCAGCGCTGCAAAGTTGAAACACAGGGACGCGAACAGCACAGACGAAGGCAATAACGCCATGCGCAAATAGTAATGCGCAAACAGAGCCGGACACGTGTGGCTTGTCTGTTGCTAAGAAACTAACAGATAAGCCGCAGGTGTAAATCTCAGTTTGCGCATTGCTCTTTGCTCATAGCGTTGTTGTCCACGATGTACACCCCCTGTTTGTATTATCATACAGTTGATAGATATGTTCCGTACTGCTCCCGTCCCTGTGTTCCAACTTTGCAGCGCAGTCTTATATATACTATATATACAAGTATGATATTCCAACTAGCTATAAAGCAAGCCCTAAGTCCTAAGTTGCCGCTGGTTACAGTACAAGTTGCCGCTGCTCGTGCACATTTTACATGAGCTGCTAACGTACTACAAAGTTTCATACCTGCAAAACCAACTGCTGGTTTCAGTAGTTTCAGCGCGTAAAAAGTTATTCTGGAAAGAAACTGTAGCGTTGGGGTTGGTGGGAAAATTTCTGCAAAGAACGACACTAATCTGTTTTTTTTTTTGTAACCAAGCGGGAAGAGTGAGATGCCAGACGAGGAGCCACACGACCATACGCTTAATAGCCTTGACAATTTTTGTAATGCGCAAAAAAGAGACACGACACAAAAGTAAGGTCAAACACTGGACAAGTGCTATTTTCAACTGTTTATTACACAACATTGTCATGAAATATTTACAATCATATATTGCCACCTGGTGTTTTCAGCCAGATAATGGTCAGCATTGCGTGTCCAGCAAATACAGTGAAGAAAACAAAGTCAAAGATCCAGCACCCTGCTGGAGAACCATCCCTTCTTGTCTGGCATTTTTGATGTCTGGCTGCTGGTACTGTTGCTTGCTCTTACCTTAGTGCGTGACAAACTGGTGGATGTGCTGGGTAATCTAATCTGTGAGCCAAACCCCTTCGAACAGCAGGAGCTTCAGCCCCGTACGGGTGGGTACACGTGTACACCGCGCCAGCAGAAGGATCCGTGGACACGCCCCTTAGTTTGTACTCCTCCGAAAGAAAATGGCAGCTCCGACTACCCCAACCGGTATGGCAGGCACAAGGCCGATTCATAGTACGTTACTCAATCCGTGAACGCCGAATGAACGTGTTACCAGGTTCAACAAGTGGGACGACGCAGACAAACTGAAAAAAGTCGCAGTTCCGCCCAAAAGGCGAAGCATCGATTGCGATAGCAAATTAGTGGAGAGCTATCCAAAGTAAGGATAGTAGTTGTATCAGCCATATAAAGCTTTAAATGTTCGTTTACTAACTAAATAAACAAGCACTGTGTCACGCGCGTACAGGTAAACACGAGCACATCTCGCTCGATGACCGCGGAAACTCGTCAAAACGCTGGAAAGCGCGCCAGCAGCAGCAGGCAAATTGACCTTCGCGCTGTCTCTCGTCTCGCTTCAACGCGAACGTCGAAAGCACAGCGCATACTAAGCTACCCGCACTCGGCGCATGCACTTCGTACCTATTGGTGGAAATGTATGAATGAATGAATAAACCTTTATTTGAAACAGTGAGTTAGTTGGCAGTCGAGGTGGGAGGGTCCCTTATTCCAGGAACCCTCTGGCTTGGATCGCCCTCCGGGCCCGGGCAACGAGTTCGCGCTGGTCGACCAGGTCCGGCTTGGAGATCGCAGCCTCCCACGTCTCTGCGAGGAGGGTTGGGTCTGCGTCTGCTGCTATTGGTTGTGTCGTTGTAATGCTTGCTCGGGTGTGCTTGCATTGCAGTAGGAGGTGTGCCAAGGTGTCTGGCACGTTGCAGTGTGGACAGGTGTAGCTGTATATCGTCGGGTGGGAATGATGCAGTAAGCTTGCGTGGGTGAAGGTATTGCTCCGGAGTCGCCTGTAGTCGGTGCCTTCGTTTCTCGTTATTTTTGGATGTGGTGGGGGGTATACCCTGCGTCCAAGCCGATAGTGCTGCAGTAGCGCTTGATAAGTTAGCGGTATTGTTTCCGTTTCCTCCGCTGATTTGGGTGGGTGGGACATGTCGAAAATCTCGTGCGGGGAGGCCCGGTTGACTCTTGCGCGGGCCGCGGTGTATGCCGCTTCATTCCCCTCGAGTCCCTCATGTCCCGGAACCCACATGATGCAGGTGTAGGGGGGAGGAGTGTCGCCACGTTTCAGTATGTTTATCGCTTTGACGGAGATCCTGCCCTTCATGTAGTTGCGTGCCGCTGTTTGAGAGTCGGTGAAGACCACTATGGCATCGTCGCTTGTATGGATGGCGAGTGCTATAGCGGCCTCCTCTGCTGTGTCCGCGTGTTTGGCGAGAATTGTAGCCAACGCCAGTGTAGTTCCCCTGTAGTCTGTGACGCTGATGGCGAAAGCGTTTCGGCCCGGGTACTTGGCTGCGTCCACGTAGCGCGCCTGCGGGTCGTTACGGTGCTTGTGTCTGATGGCATTTACCCTGGCGAGCCGTCTGCCTCGATGGTGTTCTGGATGCATGTTCCGAGGGATCTGATGAACTTGTAGGCAATCTCGGAGCTTCGAAATGATCTTTTCCTTGCGTTCGCCATCAAGTTCTAGGTTGGTTGCGTATCCTGTGCGTCGGAGGACTGCTGGGCCTGTGGTTGTGAGCTTGAGTCTCTCGATCTGGTTGATGAGGTGCGCTTCCGCAAGTTCTTCCCAGGAGTTGTGAACTCCCATGCGAAGCAATCGGTCAGTGGAGGCGGTTGTTGGCAGTCCTAGGGCGAGCTTCGTGGCCTTTCGTATTAGGAGGTTTAGCTTTTGTTTCTCGGCTGTCTTCAGGTTGAGGTAACGAGTTCCGTATGTAATGCGGCTGTACGGGAGGGCTTGTACCATTGGCAAGGTGTCGTGCTCTTTGAGGCCATTGCGGCGATTTGCCACGCGTCGTATCAGATGAGTCAGCTGTGCCACAGTGTTCTGTAGTCTAGGGAGTGTGGCGGAGCAGGACCCGTCCTTGTGTATATGGAGTACAAGGATTCGAAGTGAGTCGACCTTCGGTATCGGGACTCCCTGAAGAAGGACTTCAGGTGCGTCGTGGCTTGGGGGCCGGCCCCGGGTGCGTGCCGCGAGTACTAATAGCTCAGATTTATCCGGGGCACAGTGGAGGCCACGGGTGTTCAGGTACCGTTCGATGATGTTGACCGCCTCCTGAAGACGGTCCTCCTGTTCACCCGTGCTCGCGCCTCTCGTCCACAGTGTGATATCATCTGCATATAGAGCATGAAATATCCCTGGGATGGTGTCTAGGAGGCGGGGAAGTTTGAGGAGGGCCACGTTGAAGAGGAGTGGCGAGATTACCGAACCCTGCGGCGTACCCCTGTTAGGTAGGTGAAATGCCTTGCTCCGGAGATTGGCAATTGCCACCGTGGCCGTACGGTTGGTGAGGAAAGCGCGTATGTAGGCGTATGTTTTGGCACCGCAGCCGATATCTTCTAGGTTAGGAGAATGGACTCATGGCTCACGTTATCGAAGGCGCCCTTTACGTCTAGAGCTAGAATGGATGACTTGCTGCGTTTGCTCAAATGGTCAAGAATATCTTCCTTTAGCTGGAAGAGGACGTCCTGCGTGGAGAGCATCTGGCGGAAGCCGAACATGGTGTGTGGATAGCGATCGTTGTCCTCGAGATGTGTGGTTAGCCGCTCGTTGACCATGTGTTCAAATAGTTTCCCGGCGCAGGACGTAAGGGAGATGGGGCGGAGATTTGCGATGGAGATGGGTTTGTTCGGCATGGGTACCATGGTCACCTCCGAGTGTTTCCAGGCTGTTGGTAGCTCGCCCTTAATCCAGCAGTCGTCATAGTACCGAAGGAGAGCCGCCAACGCCCGAGGGGGTAGCTGTCGAAGGTGCTTGTTGGTGACTCTGTCTTTGCCCGGGCTCGTATTGCGTGTTAATCTAGAGAGGGCCGCCTGTAACTCTGCCTGTGTGAAAGGCCGATCTAGCTCTTCGTTGGACGCTCCTTCGTACTCCCTGGTGGTGGAAAGGTTGGTGGCAGTGGTGTGCGGGTTAGCTGAGCCGTGTAGCTTCGTCCGAAGTTCTTGGAGAAGCTGATCCTCTGTGCCGCCATAGTTGTGGATTAGCCGGTGAATTGTATGTCTTTGTTGGGTTTTGGTGTGGGTGTCGTCGACCAGTGCTCGAAGTATATGCCAAGTTTTCTTTGTGCTGAGCGTCCCTTGAAGTTGGTCGCAGAAGGATCGCCCGTTCTGGCTCGCTAGCTGTTCAGTGTACTCCTGTGCCTGCGTGCTTAATAGGGCAATTCGGCGCTGGAGCTTGCGGTTGAGCTTTTGCCGTCGCCATCGTTTGAGAAGCGATCGCCGAGCCTCCCATAAGTGCAGTAGGTGATTATCGACCGCTGGATTGTCCTCGTCTAGATGAATCGTCCTAGTGTGGCCGTCAGCCGCACCCACGATATCGTTTAGCCAAGCTTCAATGTCTTCAATGTCCGAAACGTCGTCAAGCTCATTCCGATACGCGTTCCAGTCAGTGAGTCGCGCCTTTCCTGTCTTGGGCGCGCGGTGAGATTGTTCAACCTCGATTTGAATTATGTGGTGATCGCTCCTTAGCGTGTCTGGGAGTCGGGTCCACGTGGCCTTTCGCACCTCTCGGGTGAACGTGAGATCAGGATTGGTGTCCCTCGACACGCTGTTGCCCACTCATGTTGGTTGGAGCAGGTCCTTCTATAGCGTAAGGCCGTGCTGTTGTGCGGCGTCGTGAACCCGTGCCCCTTTCTAGGTGGTATTGGGGTAGCCGCAGGCCGCGTGTGGGGCGTTAAAGTCCCCCACTACAACAAGCCGGTTACCGTTAACGCTCTTGTGAAGCTCCCGGACGAAGTGGTCGTAGTGGAGTAGCTGCTCTCGCGGTGGGCTGTAGAGGTTGACCAGGTATAGGCTCTGTTGATTCTTGCGAGTCGGCAACACCTCCACTATGGTGTGTTCGATTTCAGTGTCTTCAATTTCGTGCGGCTGTGCGGTTAGTGTCTTCTTGACAAGAATTGCGGTGCGGAAAGTGTGTGCCATAGTGGTGTAGCCGGGGAGCTTTATTTTCTTGGTGTTGGTTTCCTGTAACGCGATTATATCAGGATTGTTTGTTTTGAGATATTCTTGCAGGTTGGCCGAGCGGGGTCTATAGGATCTGCAATTACAGTGCCAAATGTGGAGGGTGGGAAGCGACTCGGTGTGTCTACGTTTGAGAGCTGCCATGTTGGCGGTTGACCTCCACCTGGAGTAGGTGGTTTGGTGGTGTCGAGCTAGAATCCTCTGCGGGTTCCACTCGCACTGTCTTCCGTCCTTTGCGTTTGGTTCCGAACTGCTCCGCCAGATGTTCATGAGTCACGAAATTTTTGTAAGCATAGGTCATGAAGTTGGGTTGTTGTGCCATGAAGCCATCCAGTTTGGCATCGAGTGTGGTGACCGTACGGGTTAGTGGCTCTACCTTTTCCATGATTTTAGTTATCAATGTGTGTATGGTTCTGTCTGCTGATGCGAGAAGCTTCGTAGTGAGGGTTTCCTCGAAGACTTGAAGGCGTCGTTCAACAAGGTCGAGAATCTTCGCTTCATATGCTTGCAGCCGTTCGTCTACCCGCTTCATTATACTGGTTATTACCTGTTTTAGTATGCTTTCTTCTACTCTCTTTGCTACTCTGTCCTCGAGTTCTGGCGTGTTGCACTCGGCTACCGGTTGTTGTTGTATCGTCCTCTGTAGATCCTGTACTTTATGTTCGAGGGTCTGTATAGTCGCTGTCTCGCCCGAACTGCTCGTGTTGCGTGAGGAATTCGAGGCACTGCTTCCGTTTGCCGCGGCGACGTAAGTGATTCGCCTAACGGAGCGAGACCGTGACCGAGAGCGGGATGTAGAGTGCGATCTTAGGATAGAGCGAGAGCGTCTACGGCCAGGTCTTTGTTGAGGCGAGGGCCCCTGTGAGCTGTCCGAGGTGATAACCAGCGCGGGGAAGTCTTCAGTGCTTGAACTCCAGTGATTCTCTCGGGCGCGAGCGTTATCAAGCTGCTGTCTTCTTACTTGGAAGGGGGGCGGGTTGTTACGGAGTTTCTTCTTGCATTCCTTGCCTGCCGTTTCGTGGTCTCCGCCGCAAATCTTGCACTTCGGGTGACAATCATGTTCTTCCGTGACCCCATCGCGCCCGCATTTGTAGCAGAACTTGGCCCTTGGCTGAGGACAGATATCCTGTCGGTGTCCGATGGCGCCACAGGTTCTGCAGTACTGGACGGATTTTCGGTAGGGCTTGCATCTGTAGTCACCGCTCTGGTACGTTACGTAATAAGGGACGTGCTGTCGGTCGAAGGTGATAACCGCGGCTGTTGAAGATCCTAGCATGCGTGCGCCGAGAACCGTGTATCTTGAGTCCACTCGAAGGCCGGCAACAATCTCCGCGGGACTTGTACCCGGTTCGAGGCCGTATATCACTCCACGGCACACATCGTCTGGGTGTCGAATGTGGGGATTTACTTGATAGACGGTTCCGCCGAGTTGTATGGTGTTGATATGCTGCAGTTTGGAAGCTCGTTCCGTACTTGCCGTGCTCGCGATGATCACATTCTCTAGTTTCTGCACTTGTATACGGACGTTATCGTGGAAGTCTTGCTGGACCAAACCACTAGATATTCCGATGGCATGTGTCAATGCGATGAGTGTATGTTTCGAGAGGTCAAGTCCCGCTTGAGGGCGGAAGACGATTTTGAAGTCGTCAGTAGGAAAGGGTCGCATCCTCAGAATGCGTTGACGCTGTGGCAGTGGTTGTTGTGCTTGAGGTTCGGGGTCTGGGTTCAGGACTTCTATAGCTCTTTTTTCGGTGGATTCATTGTTTTCTTTGGCTAATCTGCCTTTACGACCAACTTGTAACCACTTGATGTGGGTTTTACCCGTCGTTTTGCCGCTATTGGCGTCGTATGTCCACTGTGGTATGGTATCAGAGTTAGCCCCGGTCAACTCCTTTCGCGCCGTAGTCGGCTCTTCTTGTAAAGCGTTCGCCATCTGTGTTTCCAGAAAAGCGTGGGCGTTTCGCCTCAGACGCTGGTTCTGCGTGATTTACTCCTACTGTGCGAGCACCGCGGGCCTGCAGGCGCGAGCCGCTGGTCTCCCGCTCGCGCCACGGTCACAGAATGTTCAGAGCTCGATAATTCGAGTAAAGGTCTACTCACTGCGTCGTGGCTGGCGTCAAACGATGCCTTGCAACTTTAGGAATCTGAGGTTACCAAATTCGCTGAGTGTCTAAGTAATGGTTCACACAAAATAGCGAAAAAGCAGGAGCCCATGTGAGGTATGGCTGTGCTCCTCGGCCCCCTGGGGGTATTCTTCATTGGCGGAAAGTTTCATTTTTCCGGGGGGGGGGGGGGGGGCTGGGGCCCGACCAGCTTTCCGAAGCCTATATACATTGTTGAATAATATGCTCCGAAAAAGAAGAGAAGAAGACGAAGCCAGAAGCGAGCGTGGACTCGAGCGCGCGCTCACATTTTTTAGGCTTTTTTCGCAAGCGTCGAATAAACCAGACGTTCTCTACTTTGGCTCCGCTTCCTGGTTTTTCAACAGTATGGTGCCGTGACCAGGATCAGATCTACAGTTGAAGACCCCTGACGATGAAGCGAGCTACCGGAAGAGGACGATCGACCGACGCGATCAACGCGACTACGCTGCGACAGAATCGAAGAACGATCCACGTCATCACGAGGCCTACGATTCCCGACGTGACGACATGGAAAGACTACGACGGAAGCGTGCTACCGTTCGAGCGGCGGTCACCAGGATCATCAACGACATGACAACTCTTATGCAGACGGAACCAACACCATCTGGTGAGCTGACCGACCATCTTAACCTATTGAAGATAAAGGAAACTATGCTTACGGACCTTGATAACCAGGTAGAAGAGCACGTTACCGATGATAACCTTGAGGATGAGCTTCAAAGCGTCGGACAGTACCAGGAATCTATCGTCCTCGCGAAATCTCGCGCTGAACGCATTTTATCCGCTCTGCAAACAACGACTACGCACGCATCTCACGATGACTTTCATCAAGCGCGCGTACACGTTAAGCTACCTAAGCTCGATGTGCCGAAGTTTCACGGTGACCCCATTAAATGGCCAGAATTTTGGGATCAATTTGAGTCTACCGTTCACCAGAACCGATATCTCTCAAACGTAGACAAATTGAAATATCTTCGGAGCTACCTGATGGGTAAAGCGGAAAGTGTCATCAGTGGTCTGTCGACAACTAACGAGAGCTATAGCACAGCTATAGAACTTCTCAAAGAAAGATTCGGTCAGAAGACGCTGATTGTAAACGACCACATGCGTCGTCTTCTGAACCTACGTAAAGTTCGTTCCTGCAAAGATTTCGAAGGGCTTCAAACGTTGCATGAAGAAGTGCAGACTCGCGTGAGATCCCTGCATAACCTTGGCGTCGAAGAAAAAGAATATGGAGTGCTTCTGAAAACAGCTATAATACAAAATGTTCCTCAAGAAATGGTACTCCGTTATACTCAGCGCATCTTGTCTTCGACAAATACAGGCATTACTAGTGACAGGCTAGATGAAATGTCTGTTCTTCTAGACTTCTTGAGCCTTGAAGTAAGAAGCCGGGAACAGGCTATAATGATGACTTCTGACAAGAGAGAACAAGCCTCAACCTCAAAACGACAATCTAATGAACATTTCCAAGGTTCTGCATCTATGTTAACCGTGAAACTGACTCCAAAATCACTCGGTGGATGTCTGCCCAGCGGAACTAACATTAGACGAGAAAAAAGAGAAGCTACGCAAACTAGGATGCTGCTTCCGCTGCGGTAGGCAATATCACAAAGCTAAAGACTGCCGAAGCTGGAAGAGACTAAGCTGTGCGAAATGCAAGGGGCGACATATCACCACGATGTGCGACCCAAAATGGAAGCAGAAGAATACAGAAACACAGACAACTGTTTCCAGCTCGTCAACAGACTCGCTAGAGTACACTTTTCTTCTGCAGACCGCCCAAGTTTGGGCTTTGGGCACTGGAAGCAAATGCTTTGTAAGAATGTTGATTGATGGTGGCAGTCAACGCAGCTTCATCACGGAAGAATTGTCTAGGAAGCTGAAAGCCACTGTGTTAGCAGAAGAGCAGCTCACCATCTCGGGATTTGGAAACGTTTCAGCAGCACGGAAATATTATCGGAGAGTACGAGTCACGCTGCATAGCCAGTACGACTCAAACTCACTTGAAGTAGAGGCTATAGAAGTTCCTGAAATATGCAATGACTTGTCAGCATTGACAGAGACAAATGTACTTGAAAAGTTGAAAAGCAAGAACTTACCTTTGGCTGACGTCAACGCAATTCAGGTCTCGCCTGAGCCTGGAATAAGCGTGCATATAGGTGCAGACTATTACTGGCAGCTCGTCAGCGGAAGAATTCATCGACTGGACGACTCCTTGACCGCCATCGAAACAATCATCGGATGGACACTTCATGGAGATACCAGAAGTCCACCTAAGTTCTACAAGCCGGAAACCGTTAGGAACTTCAACATATGCCTAACGGAAGTCAATGTTTCCCAGCAACTGAGGTCTTTCTGGGAAGTAGAACATCTGGGACTGACTAACGGAGAGAGACTTTCGAAAGATGACGAATCCGTCCTGAAGAACTTCGTGGAATCAACTATTAGAATCAATGGTCACTATCAAGTTGAATTGCCATGGCGCATCAATTGTTCCCAGCTTAAAAAGAACCGGGATGTCGCGTTAAAGAGGCTGGAGTCCTTGCAGAGAAGGCTACATCGAGAACCAGAGTTTCAAAAGGAATATGACACTGCTATTAGGAGCTACTACAGCAACGACTTCGCTGACAAGGTCACAACGGACAGTGCGAGTGAACATATCACGTACTATATGCCACACCGAGCAGTAGTGAGACGCGACAGAGCTACAACGAAAGTACGGGTGGTATTCGACGCCTCTTCTCGTGCTGCGGACTCACCTTCACTCAACGACGTCTTGTGGACAGGGCCGAATTTGAACCCCAACATCCTCGACTTACTGCTGAAGTTTCGCAGCTTCAAGATTGGAATTTCCGCCGACATCGAAAAAGCGTTTCTTCAAGTGTCGCTGGCTGAACACGACCGAGACGCGTTTCGTTACTTCTGGTTTGAAGAAGGGTCTTCCAATATTGAATAACTGCGCATGACAAGGGTTCCCTTTGGCGCCTGCAGCAGTCCCTTTCTCCTTGCTGCAACACTGCGACACCACTTCCAACTGGTAGAAGACAAATACCCTTCTACTGCCAAACTATTGAAAGATCATTTCTACGTTGATGACAGAACAAAGAAGAAGCGCAGCAAGTCGTTAGCGATTGCTTCGGTATCTTGAAAGAGGCAGGAATGCATCTAACAAAGTGGACGACAAATGATGGACACTTACGAAACTTTTACAATAGTAGAGACGTAAAGGTACGGTTCGATGTAGAAAACGAAAAGAAGATTCTTGGTCTCGTTTGGGATACCGACAAAGACATCCTAAAGCCATCACTAACGAAGATGCTTGAATCATTGAGCGAGCAAAAGGTTACGAAGAGACAGATCTTAAGCTTCGCCTCACTCATGTACGATCCTTTTGGATTCTTAGCGCCTTTCGTGCTGGTAGTCAAGTTATTTATACAAAGGCTGTGGTTAGAGAAATACACCTGGGATGCGCCACTTCCTGAGTGCCTTCTTATTGAGTGGAGAGCGTGGACTAAAGGCCTCAGAACTGTTAATCAGCTGGAAGTTAAGAGACATTTTGGTCAATTCCTCCTGGACAAGAATGTGCAGGTTACCATCCACGCCTTTAGTGACGCTAGCCCAGTTGCGTACGGTGCCGTGCTTTACCTTCAGATACGAGACATCAAGGGAGACAAAACAGTTCAGCTTCTGCTAGCCAAGTCGAGAGTCGCACCTCTACAAAAGATAACTGTACCACGATTAGAACTGATGGGAGCCCTCAATGCAGCTCGACTAACTGCACCAGTGAAACGTGCCCTAAACCTAGAGGGCGTTGAAACAGTTATGTGGACAGATTCTATGATCGTGATTCATTGGCTACGCCGTTCAACGAAACGCTGGGAACAGTTCGTAGCAAATCGAGTTGCACAGATACTCTCCCTAACCGATTTGAACATGTGGAGACATTGTCCGGGTGATCAAAATCCAGCCGATTTACTGTCTAGAGGAACCACTGCGGAGTAACTGTTGCTAAGTTCGATTTGGTGGAAAGGACCAAACTTTCTTTACACTGAGACGACTTTCGACGAGCCCTGCTACACCGATGATATAGTCGAAATAGAAGAAACTACCTGTACAGCCGCAGCAATTCAGGATACAGTCGGCCTAGAAGAGGAAACTACGTGTTTGAAAGCAACAGCTCGACCAGTGCTTACGATTGTAAACATCGACGACTACAGCTCTTATAACCGACTGATGCGTATAACTGCATGGATACACCGATTTACTAAAAATTGCAGGTACGCAGACGCCAGAAAGAAGGGACCTTTAGACGTAACTGAAGTACAAGAGGCTGAAATTTATTGGATATGTCGAACGCAAGATAAAGTATTTGGACCGGATGTCAGCAGAATGGACATTACACTCCAGCGGTTCAGACCATATCACGACGAATTAAGGCTTCTTCGCTTGGGCGGTCGCCTTCAGTTCAGCAACCTTCGGGTAAGTTCCAAGCACCCCATTCTGCTTCCTGCTTCAGACACATTCACAAAATTGTTGGTCAAGAAGGAACACCAACGACTTTTACACGCTGGCCTCAGTTTTCTTTTAACTAAACTGAGAAAAAACTCTGGATACTGAGGGCCAGACAGGTTGTAAAGAAAGTCATTCACGAATGCACAGTCTGCCGGCGATATTCCTGCAAGCAATAGACTTCAGACTCTGCCCAGGCGGCGCTGCGGAAAAACCCGCCACCAGCGCCCCCATCGCAGCCTTGGCGCAAACTGAGTAGTGCAAAGAGAGCTGTCCGCAAACGAAGCTGCATAGGCCACAATGGTGGAGGCCCCTCTTTCGGTTGTGTTGAGGCACGGTTTCTTAAATATCAAGGACTTGGAAAGCTTCTTCCGCCCATCCACGCTTCGGAAAGGGAGCAGAGCGAAGTACGTGTACAATGTAAAAGAAGTTTCAGGTGTTATTTCGGCGCGCTGCAACTCGCAAGTACAGCGAGCATCGTACGACGTCGACGTCAAGCACTCCGACGTCCGTTCTCTAGCGCCTAAATGTGTTAAATTTGGGTGCGTACATAATGTGAAAGCGATGAAGTACATATATGATTAAGTCAGTTAGCTATGTAGCTTACGGTCAGTGGAACAAAGCTCGCTTTATCAGGGGCGAATGGCCCTGGCGACCTTCGCCTTTTCAGTTGCGTTCTCGCTTCAGCTCTCGCTTCCTGGGAGTTCGAGCGTGTTATCGCACATCTTTGAATGTTTCTTCACGGTTGTCTTCCGTTTGTATTTACTGCAAATGGAGATACGTGCGTGTCCGCTTTCGCGGGATACAACCGAAGGCAAAACAAACCAGCAGACGCTTAAAACAACACACGCGCACAAATTATTGTAAAGAAACGCGACATTTTTTTTCTAAACACGTGCGTTACTTCGCAATTACTCATCCAGAGCTCCCACAGCAACTTTATTGCTCAGATTACAAAAAAAAGAAAAGAAAAACGCTGTCAAGAGGGCTCAGTGCATTAATTGCGAAACGTGCTCGTTGTATCGAAAAAGCCGAAACTAGAAATAAGCTCGCGATACCACAAAGCCCTAGAACATGATTTTAAATTCATAAAGGAACCAAAATGTTTGGTTAAACTGACCTGCCAAATCTCTCCGTTCCACTTGCTGAGT
>NC_051163.1:91999406-92080761 GCF_013339745.2 Dermacentor silvarum
TGACGTGCATGTACTACATGGCGTGTCGGGATCGTCGAAAATATGCGCGGGGCGTTTTGCCCTTCTAATGTATTCTGCTGCGCTGTTCGCTTCAGGATCGAGTGCCCAGAGTCCGCTGACACGCCGTGCGGTAGACACGCGCTGTGGCGCGATAATAATGAAGAATTGCAATGGCGTATATGTGATTCTATGTGATAGGTGAGATAAAAAAGGGCTGATGCCAGTGAATGCTGTGAAATCATCAGGTTATGTGTGGTTTGTTTTCCGCCAGTACGCGCGCGGTGAACTTTTTTTTAAAACCATTATCTCACCTTCGACGCCATCGAGTACTTCGCGCTAATGCCTTCGCGTAGGCGCTCTATATTCACGGAAAAGGCAGATTCTGTGGGATGCTATGTTCTGCTTTAGTGGGATGAAACATTCAAAATAATGTCATCGTGTGAAGTTTCAGCCTTTGGCCCTTCAGTAACTGATTGATATAACTAAGTTCGAAAATCAGTAAAGGAACGAGATGCTTGGGCATATTTGCCGTGTCGTCCCACTGTGCTCCCAGAGGCATGTAAGGGTTATCGACAAATGTCAAAAATTAGCAAGGCTTTTTATGAGATAGAAGCAGACAGCTATATCAATAAGTTATTTTGCTTTGAATTCACACACTAAAGAGGAGAGAGAGTTAAAGGGGAGCGTATCTTGTGATCTAAATGACGCTTTGCCATAAGCTGGAACAGTGGTTTGTTGGTGGAGCAGTTCTGTGGAATACTTAGAGAGTAAGCAAACTGCAGTAGCAGCAGTTAGACGGGGAGTAAAAAATGCAACACTGGTTTTATATGAACGAGCTACCTTTAAGATGTGGCCGCAACAGTTCATGCAGTAGATGAGCAAAACTAATTTTAAAATTTAGGAGAGAAATTAAAATAAATTATTTGCCCACCTCACACTGCCAGTGGCAAGAGCAGCCATGCTTTAATGTTTCAATCAGTCATTTATATCCATCCATTTATGTCGGCCTAATCGTCCATGTAGATGTTTTGATTGTTGCTTTTGAGTTATCGTGGCGTCACATTTTAATACTGACATCTGTTTTCAGAATCAAAATGAGCCTGGAGACGCCACAGCCGGAATGCGAAAGGTGAATTCTTTGGCCATTCATCGTCTAGCGTCACCATGATCAAATGCACTGTTGCCAGGAGAATGTATTGCTGGTAGGTATTCTCCTTAAGATTTAGTAAAATGGTAGCATTAAGTGTCTCCTTTGCGATTTTGCATAACCTTTGATTTGGGAGTCGATTCACTTATTTGATGAGGTGGGCAGTTGGCACACCCTGTCCTTGTGTCTTATGTACACATTCAGCTAAGTAGGTCTGGGACACAGCAAGCGAATCTGATGTGTAGTGGTAATCGCATTAACGTCGACAGTTATCTTCCTGTTTGAGCTGCTTGCTACTGCTGCTTGCCAACACAAGCAGCAGTTGCCCACGATGGCGTGAAAGAGGTTCATTGAAGAAAGGCACATACTCTGAGTCACATACACAGAGATCCAAGCAGGTCCATCAGATGGTTATTAACCCACTTCCCGTCTACATAGCAGCCCTACCCATTAAGCCATTGACCACCAAGTGACACAAATTGGCTGGAAAATAGTTAGACAGACACCCGAAAGTATGTGAAGTATCCTAAAAATGCTACTTGCATTAAAGTTTTCAATGCTTTGGTTTACTTACTATTTTATTTTGTACTGGGTGAATCCTTGTATTTCTGAAGCACATGGCATCCTAACAGCATAACGAGCTATGACATTAGTTTTAGTTGTTTTTATTAGTGACATTAGTTGACATTTTAGGTCTGGAGCAGGCAGTATTTCTGTGATTTATTCGGAGTGTGGCTGTTGTGTAAATGTGCTTAAAATCCTTAAACTACGTCACTAATATTATTTACCTAAACGTGCCGTTTCACATAGGTTGGAGAGGTGCGCATTCAGATGATCCTGGCACAGCTTGCCATGGTGGACCAGGCAAGTTTGCAAGGGCCTTGATTCACCATGTTTTCACTGAGGAGAACCTCATGGGCCACTTACTTCTCGGAAACACCACCACCAATAGGCAAAAAGAGGCTCTTGGCCTTATCAGGGTCAACGCTGTTATAGGCAAGTACCGTACATCCTTTTACCCATTGCATTTTTGCCTTCATATTTCGTACTTGGAATTACCAGCTTGCTATTAGCACAACAAATGACTTTCAAGTAGCCTGTGTCTGCAACTACGTGCTACAATAGCCTACTATTTGGAATGAATGTTCATTTGATCTCAAGTATCTAACGCCTCCATACTAAAGTGCTAAATTTTAAAAGCAGCCTTAACTGCCAGAAGTGATTGGTGGCTTCAACTGACAAAGCGCATTAGTTGCACTACTTGACTGTCATTGCAATGAACAGTTGGAATGAAGCAACTACCAATCTGTAGTACCACTCTGTGAAGCTTGCTACCAATCTGGTGCTATAGCGGGTGTGCTTAAGTAGCCTGAAAGTGTTGTTATAATATAGGAATTGTGGAGAAGCTATGCTCAAGTGCAGTTACTGCTCAACTCGAGGGACAGCACTTCCACCAAATTTCAGCAATCAATATGGCCCTCCAGATTCTGTAACGCAAAACATAGTGATTTCACCTATTTCAACAGACCACATTGAATTAAAGTTGCTCCTGTCTTGAAGGAGGTCCATGTGGTGGCAGACAGTAGCCTTTAAGCAGAGGGAGCTTAAGTTACGGGGCATAATTGTTTGGTTGTTTCAATCAAAGCACCAATAGGAACAGTTGCCAAATTCGTTGTCAACATTGCTATGTTTAGCAATGTCCATTCATTCTAGGCACTCAACCAATTAAGATCCAATTTATCACATTGTATTCTAGGATGTGGAAAAAACAAAGGTATTTATTTGACTTTTCCTCACGTTCCCATAAAATGATCAGTACTCAATAGGCCCTTGGCAGCTACTATATAAAGCTTCTTACAGAACATGAGGCATGTCCACAGCTCCCACTCTGAAATTGTTGGAAATGTCTCCTGCTTTCTTACTTCAAGGACGCACTTGCCTGTTTTCAGCGTTATTATAAACCAGTGCTCAAGTACTATGGGTTTAGATTTATCAAAGATTGAATGAGCTTTGTAGGTGTTCATGTTTAACCCTTTGAAGATCACATATTTTCCGGCAAACGTCCCCCAATTTAAGCGTTATATTTTTATATATCGACTTTAGTGACCTTTCCAGAAAAAAAATGGGTAAACAATTTTTTAGGTCACGAAGTGACAAAGGTTTCTTAGTGTCCGCTGTTTTACACCATGTTTATTGTAGCATGCAGGGCAAACTAGCATAATCACATTTTTTAAATGTAATGACACTCACAAAACATTAAACTAGGTAAATACTCCCAAACTACTGCAATGATGGGCACCATAGAGTAAAAAGAAAGATCAGTTTTGGAAGAAGCCAAGGGGCAACAGCACAATCAGGATTTTTGTAGAAGTCGCAGAAGGTTACAGAATCTGTAATGTGATGCTTGGGGACACTTCATTCTTAAAAGGTATGCTTATTTATATGTTCTTTCGCTGCCTCATATTTATGGTCGTGACCACACGATTTGTTTCCACCACTCTACATGCATGGCAGTGACCCTCAAAGGATTAGCAGAGCCAGTCCACTTGTATATTTCTCTTGTAAGACTGAGCATTTCTTCGTATTTCTTGTTCGCATTTATTTGTGTTAGTGTAACCAGGTCGGCGTACAACTGCAGTAAATCCTCGTTATAAGCAGTATTTTGTTTTCAGTAGAGAGGCATAAGAATGGTCATCACGATGCGAGAAGTGCACTCCAGTAGCATATGAGCTTGTAAAACAAATTCAGATATACCACACTCAATTCTGGCCGCATAACCGTATTTGGACCAACTCCTGCAAGGAAAAGTTCAGTAAAGTGCTGCACATTTTGATTATGATTGTTGAGAGAACTAATTTTAGTTGCCAGTAGTCTACCTTTAAGTTTTTTCACCAACAGTATGAAGTCTTTTTTCCACCATTTTGTCCTAAGCAAGCAACGTTCACATTTTCACATCAAGGATATTCATGAAGTTATTCTGCCACAGTGGGCTTTTCCTGTTTGCCTTCTGCATATTGTACTAAGTGGAGTCCTCCGGTGCCACTCCACTTTGAAAGCTGGTCATTCTCTAGAATTGAACTCGTGAAAACTTGGAATAAACAAAACAAATGAAACAGTTTCATTATAACAGGGTGTACTGTATGTCGCACTTTTGCATGTGGAACATTGATCTTAAACCTCATGCTGTTTTTCCTTTTTTTACAGGCTTTCCCTGTCGCAAGTTTCCTGGGACAAACATGACCTACATTAAGAACACTCTGGCCTCACTTCTCGCAAGGGACCTGAAGTGTCCAGAAGAGCTCAAGTCTGTGGACAGTTCAAGTGTTGTGCACTTGCAGCCCTCAACATTTTTTTTATTGTTATGATGTTTCTAGTCACCTGAAAAGCCCAGGTTGGATGGTTCAGACACAAGTACTGTGTTGTGATTAATAATGAATTGCACAAGTGTTGCGCTTTGTACTTTAGTACATTTTTTAGTAAATCTTTAATATATTTCTACAAAAGCTAGTGTTTCTTGACTATTTTATTTCATAGGTATCTCGGGTCATTTCATGCCAAGACTGTTCCATGACGGCACACCATTTCAAGTTTGTTTGATGAAGTAAAAGTAGGCCCAGTGAGAAATTTTGCAGAAAATTAGGTTTCATACGTACACCGGAAAGTGTAATCTGTGCTATTGTCAGAGTGGTTCTGTTTAAGGAAAACTACATATTAACATTTGTTTGTAGTAATGGTTTATTTTGCTATTTCAAAACAGTAAGAATTAAGTGTTAAAGTTTGCGTAAATTCAGAGTGCAACAACAGTTCTCGGGCAAGGCAGCGATGTGCTTTCTTTCATGTATGCATGAAATCTGATTTCTTGCAAATTCTTTCATTCTAACTTGTTTTGCGGCACTCAAAAATTTTAAAAAATTTCCTCATGCCAGTTCCATTGAAGTCTTCCAGCAGGTAACTAATGGCCACTCTATCAGATAAAAATCTTAAGTAGTCAAAGTGAATAAATCGCTTGGTATGTAATGACCTGTCCAGGAACCTAGTAATCATGGCAGAAAACGCAACTGGATCGTGCAACAAGCAATGCAGCACAATAAACTGCTCCCATGGCACAAGTTATTGTAATTACCATGTCGTTTCAGAGGTAGATAACGTTTAGTAAAATGGGCACACCATTTAACCAATAAATAAGAGTCTCAGTGGGCTCATGCAGATTGTGCCATGATTATTAAGTTACTGGCTACCAAATAGAGAAATCAAGTACATTTTAAATGGTATTTACTGTAATGCTTGTATAATATTTATTTTCTATTTATTTCAATTTTGAGAAATGTTTTACTTTAGGGCCACGCAAACTTTACATCTCTCAGTATTCAATTTCGTTATTGTATCAAGCTGCTGCCAGTTTGTAGATTGCGTTAGGAATTTTTTGATCTCAAGGCACACATGGCTGTACAGTTAACAAATGTTTG
Source organism: Dermacentor silvarum (assembly GCF_013339745.2). Classification (NCBI taxonomy): domain Eukaryota; kingdom Metazoa; phylum Arthropoda; class Arachnida; order Ixodida; family Ixodidae; genus Dermacentor; species Dermacentor silvarum. Next base: position 92,005,020 of record NC_051163.1, read on the forward strand.
GCTTCAATAAACAATTCAGCTAGAAAAAAATGCTTTTTGTCCACATCAATATTGAGCTGTTGATTTTGTGAAGGAGTATTGATTTTGTGTGTTAAGCCAATTCGAAAACTGGCTTAATGGTTCTGCTAGCAGCTCTATAATATGTTTTATAACAGGCTATATCTAAAAGTGGTTTTGATCCCTGGGTGACCCAGGTCTTCAATAAAGAAGTGCCTGAGTTTGCCCCTGTCCTCTAGTATGCAAGGACCACATCAATATGGATGGCATCAGTGGTAATGCCATGAGACTCAACGTAGCTCAGCGGTATTTAAAGAAAAGTCTAGTGCAGTTTTCAACACTATTCACCAAACAGCATATTTCAGTGGGCTCTCAAGTGATTTCAATAGTGACGTTCAGCACTGCTCCAATAATATTTAAATGGTGTTGCCTGATTGACTAACATTGCACGTTGGGCTTGTTGGTATAATATAATGGAGGCAAAAGGTATAGTGAATCAGAAACAGGACGCAAGAGGAAGAACTCAGACAACACACACGTTTGGTGCTTAACGTTTGTGTTGTCTGTGTTTTTCCTCTTGTGTCCTGTTTCTGATATGTAGCACCTTTTGCCTCCATCAAGCAATATTGACGTTTAACACTCATCCAATAATACTTCAATGGGGTTTCAATATTGATGTTCAACAATGCTTCAATAATATCTCAATGGGGTTTCAATATTGATATTCAATACTGCTCCAATAATATTTCAATGGGGTTTCAATATTGACATTCAACACAGTTCCAACATTATGTCAATGGGGTTTCAATATTGGCATTCAACATATTTCAACAATGTCTCAACAGGTTTTCAATATTGACATTCAACACATCTTCAACAGTTCTTCAATGGGCTTTCAATATTGGAATTCAACATGGTTTCAACAATCCATCAATGACTTCTCAAATTGAAACGACCCAATGATGTTTCAACAAAATGTCGCGGGCCAATTTTCAACACCTGTCAACAATTTCCTCAATAATGTTTCAACAAAGCCTCAATGTGCTTTCAATGCCATTTGTTGACATTGACCAATGACTTTTCAACAACTTTTCAACAATTTTTTTTGTAAGGGTTAGGTCCTACAACACTACTAGAACCCCGACAAAAACGAAGCAGTAGTTATGTATATGAAAATTCCAGCAAAGACAAAAAATAGTGTGCAACCCGAACCCGTGCTCACGCCATGAAGTCATGTGCCTGTCAACTGCAAGCCTGCCATCTTAAAATGTCATTGTATATTTTTTTACCTGCATTAATCCAAGTTGCTGTCTCTTGACATAAGTAAATTATCAAGCTACTTCAATTAACGAATTTCTATGGTCATTAATGCAATAAAGTGCAAGCTGACAAGGAAATTTATTTACCCGTAGGCACGCGTACAACTGTTGTATGAACGTAGAGTACACTATAACGTACCACACATGCAATACATCGTACTTGATGTAAACAAAACAGATGAGGAAACAAAATAGTAAATTGCCTCTGCTTGACATTGACTTTGCCACACATCAAAAACACTACGACAGTGTACATGCAATATCATAAATGTCAGCCTCGGATTAATGAATGACACCCGAAGCACACACAAGTACAGTTTCTACTCTGGCAAACAAAATTTGGGCATTATTCTGGCTGTAGTAAAACTTTGCCTCGAGACACAGTTAGGTACCGCGTAGACCAGCGGCGAAGAAACTCGGCTTCACCGAGCTTGAAGAGCTGTTCTTCAAGATGACCCCATATTATCGCCCGTAGTTTGCGCACTCTGGGGTACATTGCTCTATTTGGCTGCCGGGATCGTTCTGCAATGTTGCGGAAGCACCACAAAACGTAGCTAACGCTGTAGTAGACGAGACTCGCAAACCGACCTCGCTGCCGCGGTGCCCGCACGATGGATATTCCAAATAGTCTTCCAACCAGCCTCCAGAAGGTGCGAGCTACAACGCACTCCTTTACTACATGCGTGTTGGTCTCTGTTTGTGCGCAATGTATGCATTTATCATTCGCAACTTATACCAGCGTTCAAGCCTGTCTCTTGTAGGTAGAATGCCCCACTGATATTGCCAGTGAAAATCCTTCACTTTAGAAGGCAAATCAGGTGAAGAAACGGCTGTCCATGTTTTTGTAGTAGGTGTCCCTGAAGGCACAGCCGTCTCACACAACATTTCACAAAGCCTTGAAGCTGGTGTCGTACGCCACTTTGTATTCCTTACTTGCACAAGCTGGCTCTGTAAGCGCGCAGCCGCCGCATACTGCGGTGGTGGCATTACCGCTGTCGGAAGCAAGCTGCCTGAACTCTGCGGCATGAGCGTTCGACGGTAATGACCCAGCCAATAAAGGAGAAGTGCCCTACCTGGGTACTCATCATCAACAAGTAGGTCACATGTACTCTTAGTGCACAGCAGCGTACCAAATGTAACTATACACGGGAAGCTCCATCCTCTGCTGGCTTTCGGCAGACGCAAAAATTGTGCTACGTATTGTGTCTTGTTTAGCGAGAACCATGAGAAAATAATTTTGTTTACTACGCGTACTGTTGGTGACGGCGGAAGAGCCACTCTTGCAGCAAACCACAATTTACTGCACAATACATTCTTAATAAAGAAAGCCCTTTCTGCTAGCGGCAGTGGCGACGCAGTCACTGCTTCCGACTGTGCTTTAATACAGCTGATAATGCCTCTCCACGTGTGAGTCGAAACACCATTTGTAGAAAATTTTATGCCTAATATTTGCATATGCTCACTCTGTTTAATGTTTCCTGGTAATGTTATTGCACTGCGTCCTAAATTTAATGCTTCGCATTTCCTCATATTTATTTTACCCCCTGACAATGATGCATACTGATTATAAATACGAAATACCTCTACAAGACTATCCCCATCCCGTAAAAACAAAGTAATGTCATTCGCATACGCTGACACTTTTATGCACCCATTTCCCGGCATAGGAAGACCCCTTACAAGCGAGCTCTCGCTAAAACGCCTTAACAATGGGTCAATCGCAAGCACAAACAATAGAGGTGACAAAGAACAGCCCTGCCGCACTCCCCTTGTCACATCAAACCTAGGAGTTAAAAGTGTTGTTAAGTAGTATCTCGGCTGTTGTTCCCGAATACAACATCCGCAGGATATCTACAAACTCTTCGGGGAACTTATAGCATCCTAACACCTGAAATAAGTACTGGTGTTCTAAGCGGTCGAACGCTTTGGCTTGGTCTAAACTTACCAATACTCCTGAAGCCAACCGGACAGTAAAGAATAATAGTGTGCTTCTCTAAATCTTATTATTGTTTTTCTGCCTGTGTCCCGGCTCTAGCAGTAGAACACAGAAAAACTTTCACATTCTTGACATTTCACCCTGCTAATTTTTATTCCATAATGCATAATACTTCAGCATGAGCAATAAGGGTTCCTTTTAACGGTAAATAGTGGTAGAACAAGGAATGTAGCTCGAGACTTGTCTCCTACTCCTTCTCGAAACATTGGCTCCAGCAATGCTTCTTGTTATATGGCTCTTCATTATTTGAAGTATCCGTCTTCCTGTGTGTGTACATATGTCTTTCCGTGTTGTGTTGATGAAATTGGAATAACAGTATTAGTAAACGTACCTGACGAGAATTTTTCGCTTGTTGGTAGATAACGACACAGTAACTGCGCAACATTGAGACACGGACAATGGAGGCTTGTGTGTCTTGTCTCCTCCAGCCATGCCTCATCCTTGAGCGATTACTCTATCTCTATGTAAACGTATTACCGTTTGCACAATAATACTACAATGAATAAAACAGGAATGAGGACAAAAAATTACAACATATAGCATCATACTGCTAATGAGAAATTCCAAAGTGCCTGTGCGATTTCTCACCCATAACATGCTGGATAAGATGGCTACTTCCTGTGGCTGTTGCCACTTCTTTAATACCTAAAATAAAATGCAGGAAAACAGCAGTAGAGTAGTAGATAACACAGCATTGTCTTTACAAGAAGGTAAACTAATCTCTGATACATGACAGACTAAATTTTTAAAAATTAGATTAGTAAAATAATACACCACACCTCATTATATTTCATTCAATGCTGTCACAGTAAAACAATACCAAGAATTCCACTTTTACAATAAAATAACCTACAGGGATTAAGCCAACAACAGCTGTACTTGACATTTTTAGACGTACATTACAATAGCCAAGACAGGTTTAACTTGGGTGGATCCACATGCAGCTCACTTTGAGGTACAAATTTGCAATGAACTCATTTCTGCTTGCCAAATACACAAATACAAATATACTGTGGGCATTTCCCAGTCACTTCTTCGTCGGCTGCACATGTTCATCATGATATCGGCTTCTTCGTCTTCATCGCTTGTGGGGACTCATCTGGAGACTGATCTGTGCCTTGAGTGTGATCGGTCCGCCACGTCTTCGCGGCGCATTAAAGGTCGTGTTAACGCTACGTCGCAAGTGGTGGAGGTTGTTCCTCGGTCCCCCGTCCTCTGCTCGCCCGCTCTACCTCCTGGAGCTTCGCTCAGGTCGCCGTTTGTGCCAGCTGTCCGCCAACATGCCGCAGGACGAGCACTCTGGCGCTTCTACATCTACAATATCGGCTCCACCTGCCGCAGCCTCTCCATCTTGGATCGTCAGTGGGCCCCAGCGCGACCCCCATCTGTTTGCTGGCTTTCGTGGTGAAGATGTGGAGGATTGGCTTGACAACTACGACCGGGTGAGTTCTGCTAACCACTGGGACGAGGTGACGAAGCTACGCCATGTCTCCTTCTATCTCACGGGTGTAGCGAAGACTTGGTTTTTCAACCACGAGATCGACCTCACCGACTGGAGTAGATTCAAACAGCAGCTCCGACAAGTTTTTGGTACTCCGTCCGTTCGTTCCGCCATCGCGAAGAAGGCACTCGACACTCGCAAACAACAACTCGGCGAGTCTTATACCTCGTATATAGAGGATGTCCTCGGTCTCTGTCGGCGCGTCAACGTTTCCATGGCCGAATCAGACAGAGTACGCCACAAACTCAAAGGCATTGGGCCTCTCGCCTTCAATGCGTTGGCCATCAAGGACCCGGCTACCGTCGCTGACATTGTAGTTACGTGCCAGCGCCTCGACGAACTCGAATCTGTCCGATTGCCACCCCCGGACACCCCTTACAACAACCCTACCGCAGATCCCTCGTTGCGCGCAATGGTCCGCGCAATCATACGAGAAGAGCTGCAGTCTCTTGGCTTCTCGGCAGGTCCCATTCCTGCCCACGCCCCCAATACCACTTTGCGTGACGTTGTCAAGGAGGAGTTGGCGTCTATGGCGGGTACTGCGTATACGGACCCTCTAGTCCCTAGGCCGCCACCAACGTACGCGCAGGTAGCCGCACTTACCCCAGCCCTCGTGCCATCGATGCCTCCTAAACCAACGCAAACGCACTTGGCTTCGATGTCTACCAGCACACCTCAGCAACCTTACTTTCCACCATGGCGTCCAACCCGACCTATATGTTACTACTGTGGATATCATGGCCACATCGCACGTTTCTGTGACAAGCGGCAGCGAGACGAGCGTCGCGGATTTGACACCTACGAACGGGACGACTTTTCTGCTGGGGCCTCTTTCCAACGCCGTCCTTATGCTCCGCGTTCCGACCGCTCTCCATCGCCACCTGCAACCTCCGCGACGGCTCCTAGCTACCATCCGGCCAGACGCCGCTCGCCGTCACCCCTTCGTCGCTCTACGTCGCCACTTCGACCAGCTTCTCCATTCGCCGATCGTCGCCCGCAAAACTAAATTATACAGCTTTTGGAGGAAAAGCTGCATTGCTCGACAGGACAGAAATTCCTCCAGCGCGTCCGCATAATATGCTATCTGTTTTCGTTGAAGGAGTGCACGTGGAAGCTTTAATAGACACTGGTGCTAGTCTGTCAATTATCCAGCGTGATTTGTGTTCGCGCCTAAGGAAAGTCACCCCTCCTTATGATGGACCTACGCTACTCGCTGCTCAAGGGAATACCATTCGACCTGCCGCCATGTGCACTGTTCGTGTCTACATTGATAGAATTCTGCATTATATACAATTCGCAGTGCTCAGTTCGTGTACCCAGCAGCGGATATTAGGATGGGATTTTCTTTCTACGGCGTCCGCTTCCATCTGCTGTCGGAAACGTGTTCTCCACATGACCGACACCGCCCATTCACTTCATACAGATGACTCACCGCTTCGCTTGCTTGCTACAGAAGACACCGAGCTACTTCCTTGCCATCAAAGAATTGTTGCAATCGCGTCGGATGTCATTGAACATGGTGACGTGTTCGTACAACCATCTGCGAACTGTTTCATAAGAGGGATAGTCTTTGCGTCAGGGCTGGTCCGGTTTGACAATGGCTCCGCATTCGTCTGCGCTACGAACCCGACATCCGAAAAACTTCTGATCCCTAAGGGCACTACGTTGGCTTGCGTCACTAAATCCGAGCATCTCTCTGTTGTTTCTGTTGAAGCGGCTTCTTCTGAAGCTCCTTCTGTTGGGCGTTCCGCATCTTTCTCTGCCCTTGAAGCTGCCATCAGTTCCGACCTGACCCCTTCACAGTCACAACAGTTGCTTGCTTTACTGAAAACGTATGAAGCTTCGTTTGACGCGCATGCCTCTTCATTGGGACAGACTTCCGTCATCACGCATCGGATAGAGACAGATGGCGGGTCCATTGTTCGCCGTCGACCATATCGCGTCTCTCTTGCCGAGCGGAAAGTCATTGAAGAAAACGTCGACGACATGCTGCAACGGCAGATAATACGCCCCTCCGCTAGTCCTTGGTCATCCCCAGTCGTTCTAGTTCGGAAAAAAGACGGCTGTGTGCGGTTTTGCGTCGATTACAGGGCACTCAATAAGATCACGCGTAAGGATGTATACCCTATGCCTCGCATAGACGATGCCTTGGATTCACTGCAGAATGCCAAGTACTTCTCGAGTCTTGATTTGCGTTCGGGCTACTGGCAAATACCTATGCATGAGGACGATAAAGAAAAAACAGCGTTTTCAACACCAGATGGGCTATACGAGTTGAATGTAATGCCATTCGGACTCTGCAATGCACCCGCAACATTCGAACGCATGATTGACACCATTCTGCGTGGCCTGAAGTGGAAGACTTGCCTGTGCTATCTGGACGACATCGTTGTTTTCTCTTCCACCTTCTCTCAACACCTGCAACGCCTGGCCGAAGTTCCCACGTGCCTTGCCAACGCTGACCTACAGCTGAACACGAAAAAGTGCCGTTTTGCCAGCAAGACAATTAAGGTCTTGGGTCACATTGTGAGCAAGGACGGCATTCGTCCAGATCCCGATAAGGTTTCAGCGGTTCTTCACTTCCCTCGCCCCGAAAGGGCCAAAGATTTGCGCAGTTTCCTTGGCCTCGCTTCTTATTTTCGCCGCTTTATACGTGACTTCGCCTCAATAGCTGCACCGTTGCACAAATTACTCGGTTCTGGTGTTGCCTTTGAGTGGTCTCCCGAATGCGAAACAGCGTTTACCCATCTGAAAAACGCCCTCACATCTGAACCAGTACTTCGCCATTTCGATGAAACCGCACCCACACTCCTGCATACGGACGCTAGCGGTCATGGCATCGGTGGTATTCTCCTACAGCGAGATGAGTCTTCACGTGAGAGGGTCGTTGCTTACGCAAGCCGCGTACTGACGAACACCGAGAAGAATTATACCATCACTGAGCAGGAGTGCCTAGCTGTCGTCTGGTCGGTACAGAAATTTCGACCGTATCTTCACGGCCGCCATTTTACCATCGTTACGGACCACCATGCCTTATGTTGGCTTTCAACGCTCAAGAACTTGACCGGACGCCTTGGTCGCTGGATTATCCGTCTGCAAGAATACGACTTCACTTTTATCTACAAGTGTGGTAAAAAGCATGAGGACGCCGATGCGTTTTCTCGCTGCCCGCTTCCTACGACGCCATGCCATGATTCCGCTCCTGCCTTCCGCGACAAGCTTTCGGACCGTCCTTCCCCGCATGTGTTGTCCTTAACCGCTATTGACCAGATTCCTTCTGATGACCATGCATCGCTTATATCTCACCAACACGCTGACCCCTACTGTCGACGCATCATAGACCGCATTCATGGAACTCCGCGCCCGCCCAACGCTCGCCTTCGTCGACAGCTCACGCAATTCAAGTTCGACAACTGCGCCCTGTACCGCCATATCTATCACCCTGATGGTCAACGCTGGGTGCCTGTTCTGCCTCGCTCTCTTCGTGCTAATGTTCTTAAGGCCTATCACGACGACATGACTGCTCGTCATCTTGGTTTTCAGAAAACATACTACCGCATCAAAGGTCGCTTCTACTGGCCTGGCTTACCTACTAGTGTAGCGCGGTACGTCGCTTCCTGCGCCATTTGCCAGCTCCGAAAGCTACCAACATCAGGTCAAAGCGGAAAGCTCCAACCAGTCCCGTGTCCATCGGCACCATTCGAAGTGGTTGGTATTGATCTGTATGGTCCCCTTCCCACGACTCTCACCGGCAATCGATGGATAGCGACAGCCGTCGACCACTTGACACGTTACGCCGAAACAGCTTGCGTGACTTCGGCGTCGGCTTCTGAAGTGGCTGCATTTATACTTCAAGCATTAATCCTGCGTCACGGTGCACCTCGTGTCATGCAGAGCGACCGTGGGAAGGCATTCCTTTCACAAATTGTAGCCTAATTGCTCTGACCCTCCGGCACCACCCACAAGACAACCTCGAGTTACCACCCTCAAACCAACGGACTAACTGAGCGCTTTCATCGCACGCTCTCCGACATGATAGCCATGTATATTCAACCAGACCACACAAACTGGGACGCAATTTTGCCATTCGTGACTTTTGCGTACAATACCGCCGTACAACGCACAACAGGTTACTCGCCATTCTACCTCGTCTATGGCCGTTCGCCCTCTTATTTTCTTGACGTCTCCTTCTTCTCCGCCCCTGTCACTCCAGCTGCATCCTCTTGTGAACAATATACATCACGCCTCCTCCCCTGTCGCCAGCTCGCCCGCATCAACACTGAAGCACGGCAACAGGACCGCAAGGACCTCTATGACGCATCCCATCGCGCAGTGTTCTTCCGCCCGGGCGATGAAGTGCTACTCCGGACACCGGTTCGCACTCCTGGCTTGTGCGACAAGTTTCAATTTTGGTTCATAGGCCCATACAGAGTCTTGGAGCAGACTTCTCCCGTTAATTATCTCGTCCAACCTATTGTGGTTCCCACTGACCGCCGCTGTCGCGCTGCCGAGATTGTCCACGTGTCTCGCATGAAGTCTTTCACAAGGCGTTCGCCGTCCCTTTAAGTTGCGGCCAGGCTGGCCGCTCGCACGCGGGGGAAATTATTGTGGGCATTTCCCAGTCACTTCTTCGTCGGCTGCACATGTTCATCATCATATCGGCTTCTTGGTCTTCATCGCTTGTGGGGACTCATCTGATCTGTGCCTTGAGTGTGATCGGTCCGCCACGTCTTCGCGGCGCATTAAAGGTCGTGTTAACGCTACGTCGCAATACTAACATAAAAATACAAATGAAAGGACCCTTTTTTCCATGAAACACAAGACACAAAATAGAAAATCCACTAATAATATTACAAATTCACCACAGAACACACCTTGCTTTTGAAACCCTAGTAGGTTTCACGATATAAAGGTTGCAGCAAATTCATGCTTTTATATAGCAACAGTGAAATTATATAGCAACAGTGAAAAAGATTACTTGAGAGATAATACATTATATCTCGGTTTAGATCGTTAGCTAATGTGTTTCTGACCTGCAGCCAAAAAGACATTAAATTTATTTGGTTTCAACACTTATACAGCACTAAAGCGATTTTATTATTATTGGTAATGTACCTGAAGCGCAAGCGAATCTTCAAGATACACAAGCTGTCTTCAACGTTTTCGACGACTTGTCTTCGGCAGCGAATGTCACATTGGTGCTAGTATTTTTTTCTACACTTCAAGCTATGCAGTACTTGTTATTCTGCGGATTTTTCAATGCGACAGGCCGCTCATTACTAGGATCGATAAAAACGGCGTTTCTCCTAGCATTACAGCATTGTTATAATATCAGATGCTCTCCTGAAGCCTCCGTCTGCCACTAGTATATTCGCATGCGTCTGCGCGCATGTCTGTAACTGCAAAGAGAAACGCCGCGCAAAATGTAGCCAAACCGGAAGGGCCGAGCAGGCGCCGTTTGTAAACTCGAACAAAAGCTGATATACTCACCTGAGACGTTAAGAGAAAAATGGCACTGTCACTCCATGCTGGCTGGCTTTCATATGCATCTGGCCGTCTCTGCGTTACTATCTCTCACATCAGAATGAAAGACAACGCAGTGCTGACCACAACACTTCGGGTGCTTGCCACGGTCCGGCGAACTGCACTTGTTCGATGTCGGCAAAGACAAAATCTGCGACACGCTGCTGCTGGCCGTCGTTGTCGTCGCAATCACATAGTACGGAAAGAAGCTCCGACTGTAACTTGCGGTAACGTTCGGATGCAGTCACCCCTAACGCAGTGCTTTCAAAGCCATTCAACAACGACAGCGTGCTCGCACACGAGCTGCTCGCACATTATGCAACACAACTACAAAACGGCGCCAAGTTTTCGATGGCTTCGGCTTTGGATCACTTTGGAGCAGCACAACACATGCACTAGTTTCAGTTTTTCTTTCCTCGCGTTGAAAAAAAAACTGTTTTGCGCACTGATAATTTTGCTTCATGTAAATAATGTCCACGAATGAAAGAGCCATGAATTTAAACAAGGTAGAACTATTCCCGTTTATTTGAGATAGCGATTATATGGACACAACCGGTGAAATTTATCTGTTGGCGTTGCCGTGAGCTTACGTATGAAGTCCAAGTGCGATAAGATGCTATCCGGCGCCGTTGACTGCACGCGTGGCGGGAGCCTTGGGAGCCGCGAACAAGGCTCCCGTCAGGGGAGCCAGAACGTCTTTTCTTGCATTCTTTTAGTGGTTGGTGTCATTTTTTTACCCTTCTTCATGGGACGAAAGAGTGAGACATTGCATTACAACCAGGACATAAACCCTGAGGGTCCGCCTAAACCAGAAGCAAGCATAAAGCCAAAAGAATTTATCTGGTATTTCTTTCCTGCATTAAAACCTTTCATCAATTGCTGCACACAAAGAAGTTGCGATCTTTCACGACTCTTCGCAAGCCATTGGGAGTCAATTGACTCATGCAGAAAGGTTGACCCTTATTTTGTGATTCTACTCACGCAAAAGGGGGTCTTAGCACAGAAAAGGGGAGTCACGTTGCTGTGACTCACTTTTGACCACTTTTTTTCTTAGAGTGTATTTGGTCAAGCGAGTTGAATATTCTGCTGCAGTTTATTGCACCATTAGTCGAAGGAATTCAATTTAGACTTTGAAGTGTCTATGGTTCTTAGATGAATATTTTAAGCATACGCGGGTGCCGCAAAATTTGGCAAGATTGGTGAGAGGGATGTGAAAAGAAATGAGCGGGAAATCTTACTCCATCAGTGGAACATTTAAATGCTAATTCACCCGTATTGTGAATAGAACCCATGGTCACAGCATTTTATATGCTTTCCCCGCTCTAGGTGGCTGCACACCGAATTTACATAAAAAACCAATACCATATTCTAATTTGATGAAAAAAATGTACAGCGTTGCCTACGCTGTACATGGATTATGCGTGAGACGCTACGTTAACTTAGCTCATATTGTGAAACATTATAATCATCATCATCATCGGCCTATTTTTATGTCCACTGTAGGACGAAGCTTTCTCCCTGCGATATCCAATTATCCCCGTCTCGAGCTAGCTGATTCCAACTTGTGCCTGCAAGTTTCCTAACTTCCTCACCCCACCTAGTTTTCTGCCGTCATCTACTGCGATTTCCTACTATTGGTATCCATTCTGTAACTCTAATGGTCCACCGGTTATTCATCCTACGGATTACATGGCCTGTCCCGCTCTATTTCTTACTCTTAATATGAATTAGAATTATTATTCTGAAACTAACGCTCACACTAAATATGTGCAGCTGCTCAGCATAGGCACACGTTTTTCTGTTACCCGACACGGTAGCGAAGTGGCTATAGCACGCGCTGCTGAGCTCGAGATCGAGGGTACAATAGGAGCGAAACGCAACAACGGTCGTGTACTTAGATTGATGTGTATCTTAAAGATCACATGTGGTTAGAATTAATCCGGAAGCTCCACCTACGGTCTGCTTTATAGTTTAGGCACGTACAACCCTTAGATTTATGTTTCACTTTTTCTGTTTTCTCAATTAGCACGGTTAAAGGCCTTAGGTCCTGCATGTATGCTAACTTCAATCTAGCACGTTTTTTACGTTTGCTTGATGTTTTTTCTACGTGAAATACGTATAGACGCTACGACTGGACGTACAGCGCAACAACAAATGTGCAGCTAATGGAAATGTACACCTTACAGGATGGTAAAATGACCGACCAAAAAAAAAGGGAGTGCAGGTACATGTTTTTAAGGGCAGGATTTGTGGCCAGTATGGGTGCTAGATATCTAACAACCGTATGAAGCAGCAGAAAGAACTGAAATGCATATTTTATACATATATCTGGATAATGATCTGCACAGATATCTTCGAGACGTTTTTAAAAAAAGTTTTCTAGCCGTCTTAGCAGGATGATAGCTTAAAACAGCTTAAGAAGACGCCTTCAAGGCGTCCTTCGCAAGATGTCTTCAAGACGTACATATAAATACGTTTTCTAGCCATCTTGAATAGTTTTAGACGTTCTAGTTCATTTTGACTTGTGCGAGACGGCTACAAAACGTCTTGTGTTCAGTGGTTTAGTGCATGTATGCTATGAAATGGATATCTGAACTTGTCGTGATAAGCCTATTGTAAATTATCATGTCTGTTGTAGGTGCCAGATAAAGAGCCAGGCGCTGAGCACCATGCAAAGTTTCTGCACTCGCCACTAGCCTGGATTACGACGGACGACTATGTAGTGTTACTGCAACTGGCGTTTTTCTTCCGGCGCAATTTCAACTATTTTATGAATCTAACTGCCGGTAACTATTGTACTGGCACAAACAAACAGTCCGCCACAAATTAGGTTTGCTGCAAGAATATGTTTATTGGAAACAAGGTTTTCGGCGACCCAGCACATGGCCATACATTACTAGATAGACAGAATCAGCAGACTATGGTCACAAAGAGCTGATGCAGACTGAGCTGCAGGCAGCCCTACTCAGTCTAGAGGCCACTCTTAAGCAAATATGTCTGCAGCTCTCTCCGCATAAAACAGGACTTATCAGCATAGACGGGAAGCAGCGCACCAACGCCAACATGTGTATCTCACTCCACATTGGATCGCACACCATGGAATAAAAAAGGGACAAATGAAAGTCCTATGGCTACCTAAAGCCATCGGCAACAGCCCACAAATATGGGTACGCGTACTGCGACAGGCATGGCCGGCCATGTTATATACAATACGTCGATATTGTAATATATACGGGGGAGCGCGACAACACGCCTGTCGAACTCTCGCGAGAGCTGTGGCCATTGGAAAGATTTTGTACGGCGCACCCATATACACCTTCTCTCCTACATCCGAAATTTCAAACGCCTTCATAGGGTCACACTCTCCACTATGACGGGACTCCCTAAACACACTAAGATGCTTACACTTGCACGTGCTGTGGGCTTACCTCCACTGCAGGACGTCATCCACGAAGCCCACACTCGACCTGATGTCCGCATTGAAAACACGCTGGAAGGCCGTCGCCTTGTGGCCTGGGATTATTAGCAACATGACAGTGCACCCCCTCTCAATCTGTCCTTACTCCCATGGGAAACGCCGATTGCTTCTCGACGATTCCGTCACCCCATATCCCGTAATAACGCTCCTGCACGCCGACATTTTGCACGCTACAACTCAAGGCAGCGAGCTTAGATGCAATTGTTATCTACACTGACGGTGCTCTTTTCGATGAACAGGCCTATATGGCATGTAGCTGCAAACAGACCCCCCGCTACACAGGGACCTATACGTGCCATTTTCTGTGCGGTTCCCCAGTGCTTGCTGAACTCCTTGCTATCTTGGGAGCGACTGCAAGCTTTACCATACAGAAACCGTCCGCGTCTTCACGGACTCACACACAGCCTACACTGAAATACTTGGCCATGCCTCGGAGGATGCTGATTTAATAGCTTCCGCTATTAAATGCCTCCTTCGTAGGCATGAAAAATGATACAGTTCGATAGAAATCGTCTGCAGGCTGGGGCATATACGGGTGTACCCGGGGGCAATACGACGGCACACGCCTCTGCTGCTTCCGCAGGTGGGTCGACCACTCTGTCGCTCCCCTAACCCCTGAGGCTAAACCCGCATGAGCTCCTAAGCCAAATGGCTCCCTCGGTAGCCACCACGCACTATGTGCGCACGTCCCTGTGTACGTAAACTAAACAGCGTCTTTAGCAGGCTACCCCACCTGTCCTCTTTTCGAGCAAGTCTCCCCTTTCACGCTCTCAAGACGTCTTCGTGAATAAGGTTTTCGCAAATTCAGCCTACTCACCGTACTCTGTAGCAAAATGGCGATAGCCCTACATTACTACAGTGACGTGCACGCCGTGTGCGCTGCGCTGCCGCACAGAACTTCATCATTTATTATGGGAATATTCTGCGTTCTATACAGGGAGAATGACCACACAGGCTTTACAATGCACGAACTACCATGAAGCGCTGTTCAGTGATCCTAACACGTAGCTATTATTTGCCACATATTCTAGTCAGGGCGGCCTGATCAGGGCGGTTTAGCGGGACTCATAAACCACGGTCCTGACCGCACACCGCATCAGTACAAGTGATTATCATTCAAACAACTGGAAACCCTAACCATGTGAACGACTTTGTAGTCTGGTAAACGACCCGCTCAACCCCACAGAGGACCTGCGCCTCTGCATTGTCTAATATAGGACTTTGAATCAATCAATTAGAAACAAACTAGCGTAACAGATTGCTTTGTTTTGTGCTGACACTCTTCATTAGCTTTCTTTACATTTAAAATTTATTGCAGGTTAGCTTACCGAGAAAGCAATATGGTGTTTGAAAATTGGAACACAAAGACATTTTTGGCTGTCTTTTGCAGCTAAACAAAGCTTTCAAAAGAGCCGTGGCAATTGCTTTTATGTAAAAGCTTTATGCCTATTTGGCTAATGCTAGAATTACGACCCGCCTCGACTACTGTACGTGACACTAGGCACGAGCAACAGGTAACGGTAGCAGATGACAAGAGCGGACAAACCAGGCGGATTGTCTCTCGCAGATTTCTTGCATACATTAGAGACAGCGTAGTCAAGTCGTCGCTCGCGAAGTCCAATACGAATTAGGGAGGCTAAAAAGTAGACAAGTTATGCCAAATGGCAAGCAGAAAAAAAACGCTCCATGACGCTTTGAGTGCAGCAGCCATGGGACTAAACTTTGCAGTCAAGCTAACCTCCCGATGAGAAGAGACGCGGCTTTGGCAAACACCTACGTGAATCTCACATATCTCCGAAAAAAAAATGTCATGCATTCTCATACGTTCTCACCGTGGAAATCTGCTCTGCAATGCATGCTGGGTAGCACGTTCACGTGTAATAAATTTAGAGCTGAATTTTACATAAAAAACTTTTGTTGAATATTTTGCTTAGAGTGATTTCAGCAGATTTCCTCCGGTCACTTAATGATTCAAATGGTAGCAAAAAATGAAATTTATATATTTATTGCACTTTTAGATTGCTTGGAGAAGTACATAAATGTGCGTCCTTTGGGACGGTCAGCAATACCAGTGGAGCACCGCCTTGCTTCTGTGAGGAAGCATCTTCGAAGCTTCTTATGTGAAGCTGGTCGGCCGAGCAACAGAATGAGGCAACAAAAAAGTCCAGAGGCCTAGACAAAGTGAAAATTTTAAATAAGCACGTGAAGATTTTCAACCTAGCCGCATACTTCGCCACATGTACTATCGACCAATGAAGTTTACGGACCGCGGGATCTCAGAAAACACTAAATATCCGAGCAGCCTTTAAAAGTAGATAGTAAAACCGTTCATCACATTGTCGTTCGCATATACCAGGCTGGAAATGGGAATGCCAGGCTGCGTTTTGAGGCTGCGGAGAGATTCAGCTTTTTGTCAGATCCCTTGCTCCGTAAGCGTTTTTAGTCAATAGTACATACAGACTGCACGCTTTGCAAGACTCAAGAACGAATATAGCTCGTCATGAGCTTCTCAAGCCCGACGCTCCACTGCGTGAAGCCTTGAAGGAAAACGGTAGAATCTGATGTTGGGATTCAGGCCTTCTTGCTCGTGGCAGCCCACGACGCTGCAGTAACGAGTGACGCTTTATCGAGGCTCAGATAGGTCTCTCGGTCGGATCGGCGTCGTCAATTCCTTCTGCTTCGAGCATTACGTCCCATGGCACACGGAGCATCCGTTTTCGTAAAACTATGCTATGGGCAGCTCGCAGCATGGTCTGTGACTACCGACGAGCCTTTTCGCACTAAAGCAGGGCCGAAAAACATGCTCACTACTACGCAACTTGGTACTACCCAGCGAACTTTTCCTTGCCACCACCTGGTGCCGCTACTATACCTCAAAATCCAGCACAAGAGGCTTCTAGCGTTCCGATGTCCCTTGCGGGTTCACTCATTCAGAGGATGTGCCACTTCGGAGACTTCGCGTTGAGTTACCTTTATGCTTACTCTAGCCATCCTCTGGCAACCACTAAAGTCCCCAGATATTTTTTGCTTTCCTTAAGCAGCAATATGCTTTGAAGCGCCGCCGACGAATATCATTTGGTGGTGCTCATTCCGGCAGCCATCTTCTTCCTAACGCTGTTCCCCCACAATCACTTGCGTGCTGCTGCGAGCAGCGTAGATAGCAGTGGCCGTTGACGGTCGCATATTATCTAGGAAGATAATGGCGGCCAACATGGTAGATTTCGCTACTTAAAGAGCAGGAACTCTAGGAACTTCAGCAACAACCATACATTGTCACCTGGCGGTCCATGTGCCAATTTTTACAGTGTAAGCTGTTATGGGCTCATTCCAATAGCCGTTTCGGTTCGGAAGGGTGTCCGTCGCCACTGCTGCCGCCGCCGTCGTTGGGGATCGCAAACGCTATCGCTGGAAATGCTAATAAAGTACTCGGTTCCCGCCGGGATCGCACCCGCGCCCGCTGCGTGGGAGCCAGATACTCTACCACTGAGCCACGCAAGCGCTCGCTATCGGTCAGCGGAAAAATGCCCTCTAAATATTCCCTAGTCACGCGCACTGGCGCAGATGACCCGATCCTCCGCCAGTATGGTGGCACCATCTAGGTAAGGCGCCCGCAACGCAGCGTGCGCAGGCGCAGACGACGAGATGCGATTCAAACGAGGCGCGCAAAAAAACGCCATCGGCAGCCTTCGCCAGTATAGTGGCGCCATCTAGTTAAGGTGCCTGGAAACGCAGCACGCGCAGGCGCATGCGACGAGATGCGATTCAGACGAGGCGCGCAATGAAAGCGATCCTGGTGTTAGATGTGTGCCACGTATTCTGGATGCCTCTTCGGTACATGGTATGGCAAGGTACGAACGGCTGCTGAAGAAGCAAATTGTAGAGCTACGTGCGCGGGTACAACCAGGCATCATCGGGCTCAGCAGACTGCTGTGCAGAGAGCATTACAAGCCGCAGCTCGCCGTCGACGCAGGGCGGACACGTCAGATCGTTCTCGTCAAGACGAGGCGAAGAGACTTTGCTGCGAAGACCCTGGTGTGCGTGGTCCCGAAATAGCAGGTACTCTTCAGCCGCTCCACCAGCTTACGCTATGACTGTTCTGCGTGTGCCGCGCAGGCCTGTGACATTTAACACCACCTGTGCAGTGAAAGTGATACCGCCGCTATAGTACTGCACGCGACATCAGAAAGCGCGTCTTGAGCCCCTGTGGGCAGACTGCTTTTAACCGGGCCGCCCTCCTAATTTATAACGCTAGATACATAGGCATTTCGTCAAACATTACCAGACGTCATGCATCAATCTTATTTGTATACTTATAACGCCCTTTGTGTACACTGGCTCTAGACACCCTTTCTGATAAAAATATTTCTCAATACAACCTTTTGCTGAGAACGCTTTGAATTCTTTGACATTTACGAAGCGTTCGTGCAAAATTTCACATGTATTCACATAGTCACCACTTTAAACCATGCAGTCTATGACACAGTGTTGCCAGGTTTGGCTATATATAGCCAAATTGGGCTACGCGAATAAATTTTTGGCGTCGAATTGGACGAGTTGGCTATGCGGCTATATTTGGGCTACTGAAAATCTGCGACTTGACTTTGTTTGGGCTATAAGTGGCGCCCTAATCCACGCTCCAGGGGTGGCGCTGATCGGGTGGAAGCAAATCTCGAAGGCTATGTTTTAGCTGGCTGAGCCGGCCGCGTGGCTGTGCGTGTGTGCGTGCGCGAAATGACCTCCCCCCCGCCTTCCCTTCCCTCTCTGCGCCGTTGTCTGGGCCGGTGGCTCTGATATATAATGCAATGAAACTTACACCCTGCTTGCCCGTTCGGCACCCGCTCCCCGGGCATTGGGATGAACCTGGGAGTAGTGGGTTTTTCACAGTACACTGTACTAACATGGCTAGGCTCAGGAAGGGAAAGCAGTAACATAGGGTCGGGGCGGTCGGGCGTTCGTGGCGCCGACATGAAAAAAGCGAAGCACGGGTGGATGACAAGCTCCAGTGTGTTCATGGCCATGTCTTCCGGGTGAAGTATCGCGCCGGACATAGCTTTCGACCTACTCCACGTTTCTGGCTCAAAGTGCCAGAAGTGCCATTTTCCTTTTCCTGCTAGATGGATTTTTCTTCTTGCTTACATTCGAGATTCATTTCGATAGGTTGGACGTAAGATCGGATCCTCCTCAAAGAGGAGAATCCGAACATGGGGAAGTCTCCAAGTATGCCAGACAGTATAAATAAGAATGGGAACAACACCCCGAGCCAAAGGTGGGTTCTGCTGCTTTTACTTCTAGATTATGTGCCCGTAACGCCACGAATGCAGATACTCATTCTGCTAATATCGAAACATGTTTGCCGCGATGACATCGGTGCACCACGTCACATGAATTTCACCTACCGTGTTAGCTTAGCTTGTGAGGTGTCGTGCTGCTGGCTCGAGGACGCGGGTTGATTCACAGCCACGGCGGCAGCATTTCGATCAAGACGAAATGCAGGAACAACCGTGTACTTAGATTTAGGTGTACGTTAAAGAACCCGAGATGGCCAAAATTAATCCGGACTCCCCCACTGCGTCATGCCTCCAAATCATATCCTGGTTTTGGCACGTAAAATCCCAGCAATTATTAGATAGTATTAGAATAGGGGCCTGAAACGTTTTGGGGCCCCAAAGACGTCGAAGCCACGGCGCATGCGCAAGACGCAAACTGTGTTTGGGTTTTGCGTCGGGTACGCTATTTCATCGATTTATCGGGAGCAGGGGCGTAGCCAGGGGGGGGGGGGTTGGGGGGGTTCAAACCCCCCCCCCCCCCCGAAACTTTTTGCGCAACCCCCCCCCCCCTACTTACCCACCCTTTTTTCTCGTCGCTTCGCGCTGACATAAGTCAAGAAACCGGTGCTACTATCACAATTTCATTCCTGGGCGCTTCCGTTTGGGTTGATAATTTACAGCGAATCATGTCTGCATATGGAAAACAAACTGTCACGGTGTTTGTCAAGGCTTTGACACTCTGTGAGGTTTTGGGCGAGAATGTGGCGGTCGCATTCTGCAGCAACAAATGCGGCAGCCGCATTTTGGATGAAGGTGAAAATGCTCGAGGCCCGTTTAGATTTAGGTCCACGTTAAAGACCCCAGGTGGTCGAAATTTCTGGTATACATTTCCGCTGCTTCCCTTCAGGTGCCGGTTAGGCCGCGCTCGCGCAGGATCTTAGGCTACGTTCACACTTGGTCTCGAAGCTGGCGGCAGCGGCAAAATCTTGCGAAAATCCGCCCGCCTAGGCGGCAAAACAGGCAGAAAAACAGTTTAGGCTACGTTCACACTTGGGAAGCGGCAAGCAGGCAGAAAGGCCAAAGCGGACGTCCGCGCGTGTCCAAGTTGTTCACATTTGTTTTGCTACCGCCGCGGCCGCCGCTGCCGCTTTCGTCCACATCCATCTAGTCGGCGTACGTTTGTCGGCGTAGTAGCGCTCATTATCGCATTTCGAGCATGGTATGTTCATTCATTGACCCACCCGTGATCAAAAGTGATCATTTTGCGCAAGTTCGCGTATCATCTGCGACCTTCGGTAAATTCCTCGTTGGCGTTCCGTAATTCTCCTCACACGGGCGCGGTAGCGCTGAGTCACAGGTTGGTGCCTAGGCATGATTATATTTCATTAATAGCTTTTATTTACAAGTTCTAATAACATTTCATCATTTCGTATTATTGTTGGCGCCTCCAGAACACCAAAGCGGCAACGGGAACACCAAAGCTAAAACCCGGGTTGGCCCTTGTGTTGGGGCTCGCCGAAGCCTGCGCGTCCTACGGGAGACCTACGCCCCCAATCTATTGCCGCGACGAGAAAAGCACCCCGCGACTTCTGCAACATACCGTGCACGTGCGAGGAGAATTATGGAGCGCCAACGAGGAATCTGCCTAACTATTGTCTGCCATGGAAGTGGGAGAAGAAAGGGCTTTTATACTTCAACCTACTTGTTTTATGGAAATGGACAATGAATAACGGAAGACGCGGACACCTCGGAAACGGCGGTGGTGGGTTCGCCTGGCTTTTCTAAAGTGTTAGGGCCCATTCACACTTGCGACTAAGCGAGGTCGCGCGACCAAGTTGGTCGCAAAGCGACCAGTCGCAAGTAGTCGCAAATGGTCGCTTTTCTCGAAATGCGACCGTTTCGGGCCAGTCGCTCACTGCTCGATTTTTCAGTCGCGCGACCGCAGTCGCAGAACAGCTGAACCAATCAGATGCGAAGGAACAGGACGTCCGTATACGCAGGCGCTTATTTTACGCGGTGATGACATTTCAAGCAGACGTGAACGGCACATCGTGATACATTTCGGTTTAGCGACTCGTCGGTCGCATTTGTAAGTGCGAACATCGTTCGTTTTGAGTAGCTTTCTGGTCGCCAGTCGCAATCGGTCGCGCGACCTCGCCTAGTCGCAAGTGTGAATGCGCCTTTAGAAGTTGGGTCACGCCAAGGCTTCGTTGCCGCACCTCCGGTCGCACGACGTTGGATACTATCGCGAGTATTGCTGACAGTACGTTTTAGTACCACTCTTGTCGTAGAGCAAGGGGTGGTTCTTGATCGCGTCGATCACTTTTGGTACCATATTCAATTTTACGACCGGATGTTTACATGCTAGTGTAGCTTCCAGTCGAGCAGAACGACTTTCCGCCGCGTTTCCACTTCGCCATGGCGAAAAAATCGGTCCGAGACCCATTTGACTCGGTCTGCGCGCGAAACATCTCTTGTTTGCGATTGTGCCCCTACGGAAGGCTGGTAGTCACTGTTGTGTTGTTGAATCCCAAACCAGCAATTACGGAAGGCTGGTAGTTGCTGTTGTGTTGTGGAATCGCAAACCAGCAATGTACACACGAAGGGGTTGATGCCACCAGTGAAATTCCACCGACTCGCAAGAGAATGCACGAAACAGACAGCCGACAAGCATAGATTACTGGTGTGCGCAGTACAGCGTAAGTAAACTCTTGTTGCAGGCGCCGACAGTTCTCGTCGGAGTTCACGCGTCCTGAGAAATTGATTATGTGCACTATGTACTGAACAAGACCGGAGTTCAGTCCTGCATCACTAGTACACCAATCAGTCGAGATTCTGTGAGGTACAAGGCCGCTTCCTGTTTGCACCGGCGTAAGTAAAGCAGAAATGAGTTGCACGCACTACTGCGTACACATGCCATATCTATGCTGTGCGGTGAAATATTCTGTACAATTCTGAATCTGTTGACGTAAAGGCAAACGACGGCTGCACGCTCGCACACAGCGGAAGACACAACGGCCCATGCACTTGCCGCAGGAAATGTAACCCTCTCGTATGAGGGAGCAGGGCGACGAAAACTTCGAAAGAAAACAAGCATTACGCGTTTTTGCGCGTATTTAAGTTTTCTAGCGCAAAGACGCAGCGAACAAGCTATTGCTATGGGAGTAGGTATAGCCTGGTCACACGTACATTTTCACGTGTATAGCCGTCCTTGACTTGTGAAACGCACTTCGCCCCGACGAGGACGACGCCATCTACGCTTAACGGAGATAAACAATTAATGATGGCTTCTCCGATCGGGCGGATCATCTCAATGATGCGTTTTCGAAGACTGGTCCATTCAGCGGCGCAATGAGAGACCGTTGCTCCAAACGCCCACTGTACCTGTTGTACTCGCTGTATTTTACTGAGCTAGCTTACTTTACTTCTTACTTAATTTCTTCACAAGCACATGCGAGAGGGGGAGGGGGGGGGGTGTCCCATGTCTTTGATATACATGTAGAGAGTCTGCTTAAACTACCGATATTTATCATCGATCACGTCACGCAGAGGAAAGCAAACGCTTCCCCCCCCCTCCCCCCCCTGGTCGGGCCGGTGAACCCCCCCCCCCACCCCCGAAAAAAATTTCTGGCTACGCCCCTGATCGGGAGCCCCAAAAGCTGCCACAAAAGCTTTCGGAAACAAACATGGCGGCGCCCATCGGAGCGACGGCTCTAACCTAGCACAAAACTGGGTTCGTGATTCATGTAACCCGTCAAGTTCGTACTCTAGAAGAAGTGATTGCGGTTATTGCTTTCTTTCTCTCAACTAGCATGTGCAATGAAGATTGATTCATTAACTGGACGCCGCTGATTCCGAATTCAATTGTCGGTTTCATGTCTCGTAGGCCTAACACGCATTGACTTGGCTGGGTGAAGGTACGTAAACTTGGTTACTCAAAACTAAGCGCAACAAGTTGCATGCTGCTAATAGAATAAGTTCTAAATTCTAATTAAACACGAAAACACGGAAGTCCAAATTCTTTTCTGATCATAAAAACGCATATTTTATTTTATTATTTAAGAGAGCTTTTCCTTGACGCCGTAGTGCCGCTGCAAGCGCAACACGCTATCCGCAAACTCAACACGCCTGTTCGAAATCTCTTAACACCTGCATGCCTCAACGCTAACACCCGCAAAACTCTTTGGGGCCCCAAACTTTAGGGGCCCCTATTCTAAAACTTTATTAGCCATCACCATGGTTTGCTTTTTGACAGTAACCAGATTTCACAGCATAACCACTCTTATCAATTTGTTGTTTACCTTTGCTCTTTGTGCGCAGTCGCGGCTTTTACCATTTCGGGTGAGTTACGTTCGGGACTTCGGGTGAGTTGCGTTCTGGACGTGCCCGTCGCCGAAAACGACTGCACGCTTCTTACACTGGTGTGCCGTTTTGCGCTACAATCTTTTAAAGCTTCGCTTACGCCGATTCAGAGAGTGAGTGGCATCTGTTGTCTG
Organism: Dermacentor silvarum; assembly: GCF_013339745.2. NCBI lineage: Eukaryota > Metazoa > Arthropoda > Arachnida > Ixodida > Ixodidae > Dermacentor > Dermacentor silvarum. The sequence continues at coordinate 92,028,597 of NC_051163.1, forward strand.
ACACTTTTTAACGCATGTTCTTGGCGTGCTAGAGACCTAAGATGGCGGCCAGGTTGATGTAAATGGACAAATCCGGGCAAAGTTAATTGAAAAAAAAAACGAAAGAAAACGAGAAAACAAGATAGGACGATGAGACAAATAACGCGAGATATCATGGCGCGAAAGAGTTGTTGTAGCTCATAAAAAAAGAAGCCGTGAGCACGTCGCTGTCGTAGATCGCTAGGCAGCTGAACTTCTACGCCGTAGGCAGAGATGGCGTGAGATATCGATGACGCTGAACATTATTTTGCGTTCACGACAGCTAAAAAGCAAAGTTCGTAGTTAATATTACTGTCAATAACTAAAATATTAACTTAGTATTATCTGTCATAAAATAAAAGCAGTGATTTCGCCCTCTGCAGTGATTCGCTGGAACTTAAGAGCTTCCGGGGCCAACCCAAAAGTGTTCTGTGCAAGCATGATGTCGGTTTTGTTGATGTCAAGTGCTGACTGTCTCGTCAGCACGGACATTTTGTTAGGACGGGTTGTGCAAAAAAGGATTGCCGTAGTCGAATGTGAAAATGTATGTACAAATAAAACTGCAAATAAATATGGCTATATTTGGCTACGAATTATTTTGCACTTTTTTTTCTGTTTGGCTACATTTGGGCTACAACTTCTCAAGTTTTTGGCTACGCCGCCTCGTCGGACCTGGCAACACTGCTATGACAACCTCTCAACACAAGGCACGGAGCAAGAATTCTTGAGGAGGCGAAACTGCGCTCGCTCGGGCGTCCTGATAAAGTCAAGGAATCGGGCACAGCGCTTACGCGCCCTCTGTCGTGAGATTCCGCTAGCGGAGAAGGAAAAATGCGCGCGTCCCTCTCACCACGCTCGCCGACGAAGCTCGTCGGTTCAAGGCCATTCGTCGCCGATTCGCCGTTCGCGCTTCGCGCCCGAATGGATGTTTTTGTGCGTCCTCGCCGGCTCCAAATTTTAGGGCGATAGCGTTAAAGAGTTCTCAGAAATACCGGTGTCTGTGTCGGTGAGGCTAGCAATTGAGAAGGCGATGCGCACGGGGCCCGACTACTCTATTGCGTTCTACTCTAGAAGGTGAAGCTCAAGCGCACTCCAAGTTTTTTCGGTAAATTAATGAGAAAAATGGCGTCATATACAGGGCAATTACCAGCGTGATATATTTTGTAATTTTTGATTACGTGAACCCAATGAGTTAGGCATAATTTATTTCAACGAATAATGGGACTTAACCTATATTCCATCAATTCAGATTTGGGATGTTGCGGCGGCCGCATTTAGATGGAGGCGAAATGCTAAAGGCCCGTGTATTTACATTTAGGTGCACGTTACAGAACCCCAGGTGGTCGAAATTTCCGGAGCCCTCCACTACGGCGTCCCTCATAATCATATCGTGCTTTTGGGACGTATAACCCTGCACTTATACTAAGGCGAAAGCCTTAGATGCCTCATTAAACGCGAAATTTGACCGTCAGCGTGCCGCGGCGTCGGGGACGAGTGATGCAATAAATCATCACCACCATCAAATACCGCCCTATGACGTCACGATGACTCAGATTGTCAAAAATGATTGCCTTGCAGGACGCGTACCCACTGCTGCAGTTCGGCACGAAACATTTGCGCCCCATCCTGAAGAACCACTGGTCTAAATCTGCAAAGCACTCTCCTTTGTCGCGGCGTAAAAAGCGCGCGCAAACATCGGAGTCGGCGCCGCCGGCGAAACTCGCGGAAGCCACTGAGAGCGCTAATGAGAAAGAAAACCAGCAAATCGCGAAGGGATGCGCGAACTTATTGGGAACTCTCCCTCCCAAGGCCACCTACGCATGCGCGCACACAATATGCGAGCGAGGGGCGCGTGCATGCGGCGGCAGACGTCGTCTGCTCAGGGGCCACTATTAGCAGTTCGTTTCAAGCGCTGTACGGCCTATAATTCTGACAGTATCGATTAGTGACTGCAGCTAAAATATCTGTCATATCTACCGATTGATGTTACAGACAGAAATCTTAGAAATTTTACAATGTACGAGGCGCTATCACGATTTTTATGCGTCCCGTCCATAGAAGAGCATGTAAAAGATGGCAACACGCCGAAAGCGTCATCTGTCGTGCTTCGGCGTAAACCGCATTCCGCCGTGACGCTATCGCGCCGCCCTCGCGCGCTGCCGCCGCCTAGAGATTCTCCTCCTCAAATATTTCTTTCTCCGTGACACAAGGATATTCCTAATAATCTCCAATTTTTAGCGGGTCAGGTCATCGTCTTCGTCAAAACTTCCGTGTTGCGTGTTTTAGGAGACTCGTCGTCCTAATAAAGACGATCGACTAAGCACACTCTTAATTGGCGCTTCAAGCAAAACAAGATCGCTGAAAATTCCTACACGAACAAAACAGACTAAAACAGGCGCCTCAGTATAGGTTTCCTTTTCTACATCCCGCATAGCTCCTCACAGACATGTATGACACACACTAAATTAGTTCGTTTGCAATAACGATACATTTAGATTTTCCTTGTTCACCCGTGTTGTGCGTGAGTTGAAAAATCTCGCTGCATCAATAACTAGCCCCCTATTGCAACCTGATTTCGTTATCTTATAAAGGATGATAGAAATAATTAAAAATTATTTTCATTCACATTCATCCACATTTTCACTTATATAATGTATCACAAAAGTTATTGAGTTTTTGTTGTGAATTTTTGTAACACTGGTAAATTGAGTATTATTACATAGCCAGTGCACTGAAGATGCTAGTATGTAATTTTTACGTACTGTATAGCATGTGGAAAGAAATATTGTTGTACTCATGTACGTTTAATGTTCTTCTGCAAGAAGCGTTACAAATAAAGAAGAAGGTGCGCGTACTGGCTGTTGTTGCGACTCCGCTTCCTTCAGGCTCGACCGGCGTACTTCACGGTAGCGTAGCGTTGCCGGCAGGCTGCAGGCGTCCGGTAGATCATGGCGACCAGGCAGGGCGAGACGATTTTAAGTGCGAAACTTGCACGGTTTATTTCATGTTGAAGGATTGTAAGAAGAGAATGAAGATATGAGAGAAAAAATACATGGCGGGGCCGCTTAAATGGGCCCTCTAACAAATGAGGCGGGGTTTCGCTCTAGTCACGTGACAGGCAAGTCCAGTTGGGGGGGGGGGGGGTGCGGCAGCATCTCCCTCTCGCCTAGGTGACGTTTCCCTGGCGTGTCCCCGCTGGTGGCAACACGAAGTTCCCGAAGAACGTCATTCGCGGAAGGTGGACAGCTCCCCTAGGCGACGTTTCCCTGGCTTGCCTCCGCTGGCGGCAACCCGAAGCTCCTGAAGACGTTATTCGTGGAAGGCGGGCCTATTCGCTTCCCACGCACATGCACACAAAAGAATCAGCAACTACGACGTCCCGACGCTCCGGAAGAACGTTTCGTAGAAGGCGGGCTTACTCGTCTCCCCGCACCTGCACACAACGGGATCAGCAACTACTGCGTCCCGCCCGCGACAACCAAGCCGATGGGGAGACCTCTGGTTAATCCTTTTACACGGGCTGTCGTACGTCAACCGTAACACTGTAGTCTGCGACCTGGAGCAACGCTCGCGGTTGCACGGCGGTGACAATGCATGTGGTTTCTGGAGCTAAGGCATGAGCGGTTAAGGGGATTGAGCAGGTGACGTCGGTCTCCCATGTGTGCATGGGTAGAGAAAGCCCAGTAGGACCTTTTCACCACATTGACGAACTCAGGAGCGTGACTGCCTCGATACCTCTTGTGAGTGAGTCGGCCGGGTTTTCTTTGCTTCGGCAGTGGCCCCACTTGTTGCCAGCTGTCAGTCGCTGTATTTCTGCGACCCTATTTCTAACATACAGGTCGTGACGTCCGGGATCTTGCGACATCCAATGAATGGCTATCTGGGAGTCGGTCCAGAAAAACGGTCCTGCTGCATTGAAATACGGGATCCTCTCCGCATGCTGTCGTAGAGGCGGGCAGCCGTCAAGCAGGCAAGAAGCTCTAAACGAGGCAGCGACAGAAGCTTCAACGGCGCGATTTGTCCCTTGCTCAGTAAAAGATGTGTAATGCGCACGTGGGAGTTCATCGATTCGGAACACACGTAGGCTGCAACGCCATAGGCCCGCAGACTGACGTCTGTGAAAATATGCAGCTCCGTGATTCCAACGGTGTGTTCTTGTGGCCTGTTGACTTGTCGGGGTAGATGGACCTTGCTCAAAACCGGAAGTTCGGAAACCCAGGAATTCCGCGCGGTGAGCTGCTCTTGAGGTAGCAGACAACCCTATGGGTGCTGCAACTTCCAGAGATTATGAAAAATCAGCTTGGCACGAACGGAGAATGGCGCGAGAAAGCCAAGAGGGTTGTACAGCCTTGCAAAGCTTTGGAGCATTGTTCGTTTCGTTATAGGTATGGTTGACACAAACTGAATTACCTGGTCCGCACTGACGATGATTGTATCATCGCTTCTCTCCCAGCAAAGTCCCACGACCTTCATGGTGTATGGATCGCTACTTTGGTCTTCAAACGAGAGCCGCTCCTTCTGGAAGTATTCTCGTAGTACTGAGTGATTTGATGCACATTTACTAATCTCCACACCGGCGTCCAGTAGAATGGTCCTTTGATAAGCACGCTGTTCAGGGCTGGTTGACCGGGAGCATGATACGATGCGTCGAAAACAACTCGGAGTTTGGTAGTGACTGCGTCGCGTCGAATAACTCCATTATGCGGCATGTAGTACGTGTTCGGCTTGACGGGCACGTCTTCGTCGGGAACTCGTTCGGCGTGACATTGGTCAAAATAAGTCTGAATCGTCTTGCATACTGGGCGAAGAGATCTGGTTGTTGCTTGAAGCGTCGGAGCTGCATCAAGACCCTCTGCCTTGCAAGGGCGAAGTTGTTGTGGCCGGCGTCGTGACCTTGCTCCGGAATAAGATGAGGAACCTCGTGGCGCCCTCTTTTCTTCAAAACGTGGCGTTCGAACTCCTCCAGGGCCATGTGGGTGTCATGTTTCCCGTCAGGATCATCTTCCACTCTAAGGGTGTCGATGCGCCACAGAGAAGAGATGTCTATGTCAAGGGAAGCGTCGTTTGCCGCAGGCTCTCCGCAGCAAGGAAGAGTGATGTGGTTTGAACAGCGAAACATCTGGGTAAATCGTGGAGCGTTCCCAGGATGGTCCACCCAGACGGTGAATTGAGTGAACGGTAATTAATTTGACGGAGCCACTGCTGTACCTGTGGCGATATTCGAGTTATCTGCCCGGTTAAAACCTCCCAGTAGAGATCGCAGCCTATCAGGATGCTGATCTTGTCCTCCCGGAAAGTCGTCGTCTCAGAGCGTGCATTAGTGGGAACAAGACGATGATGTGTCATCACGGTGATGATCGCGCTATCCACTGGTGGACTGGTTACCGCAGAGATTTCAGGCTCCTTGAAGGCATCTATAGTGGTCTCGTTGGTACTGTGCTGGTTGCGGAGTGTGACCGACACTCGGTTACATGCCAGGGACACAGGGCGCTGAGTTTTCCCGAATGAATAGGTTGAGGCGCTCAACTCCTTGAACCGGACAATTAGGTGCTCCAGAAACGTCCCGCCGAACGAAAGTGAGTTGACTGCCTGTGTCAAGCAGACAACGCAGCACAATTGACTTTGCTGGTGTGACAGCCCAGTAATACCGGCATGAGACTGGTGCAACTCGTGGACACAGATGTTGCAGGAGGTGGTGTGTTAATTGACTCCGGCCCACTTGCGCGTTGCATGGACGGCGCAGAGGCGTTGCTCAGAGGCTACGTCAAGTGCTGGCCAGCACAGTAGGCGCATTTCAAATTTCTGGCACTTTGGCATTCACTGGCAACGTGGTTGCGCTTGGCGCAGCAGAAGCAACGCCTGGGCGCCTGAAGTTTCCTGCGTTTTTCTTCTGAAGTGAGCGACGTCGCTCCCCAGAAAAGTTCGGAATGTGCAGCTTTGGCAGGGCAATGCGGGAGAAAGACGCCACGGGTGAGACCGAAGCCAGGATGATGATAATTGAACTTTATTGAGAGCAAACTGAATTCTTTGGTCGCCATCCTTTCGTGTGGCCTCCTCAATTCAGCAAGGCATGTGACCTGGGGTCCACCTAGTGGACTTGTCTATATCGTGTGCTGCTGAAGTTATTATTGGCTGCGGGCGCCTGTCACCTTCGCACGCGTAGGCCAGCTTAGCCAATCAAATTAAGCAGCCGAGGAAATGTACATGTCTACTGGGTGGACACTTACAGAATACCCCCTCTGGCCAGGACAGCGTTCTTTGCCTCAACGGGTATATGCGCTTTGGAAATCAGGTGCTAGTTTTTTCGTGCGTCGATTCCGAAGCTAGTTTACTTTAAAGCTATGATGAAACTGAAGATGACGAGTGACGGTCATCAGTTGCTGATTATTCTGAGAGCCACGCCGATGATACCGATGCTGATTTTAATGAGGATGATGATAATAATAGCGATGATCATGATTCTGATCACTATTAGCGAATAAAGAAATTTGGAAGTCAATTCAAACTCTAGCGGGTGTCGATCAAACCCTGTCACACCAGCGAGCGCCTCGCAATATACTATACGGTACATACACCCTATTATTTCTCCCAGTTTGCCCAGGAAGATGTCTTTCATCTTCTTCGACGGGACGTTGAATCACCTTCCTACTTTCTATATGTATTTTTGGTTCTTCTTTTACGCCTTCAAGGCTGACTTTGTAAATCCTATTTTTTATTACATTTATGACATTTTTACGTTTGTTTTTCCTTTCTTCCTTGTTATATATTTTGAATTTCGGCTTAGCCTCCGCAGTGGGTGTATGCCATCTTTACAGGAATATCTGAGCCATCATTGTTGCACCACGGCCATGCGCGTGGTCGCATTGGGTTTTCCGTGCTCGCAGAAGAAGAAAGAGAAAGAGAGGTTTATATGAAGAAAGGCAGAGAGGTCGGCTTGAGCGTCAGTTTGTTCTGGCCTGCTACTCTACACTGGGGAAGGGGGGAGGGGATAAAAAGAGCGATGAATGATCATGATAACATTAGGAGGTGCGTATGCTAGAAGAAGAAAGGCTCTTCAGTCTGCCAGCGTTCTTACGCTGTCTGCCAGCGTTCAGTCTGCCAGCGTTCTTGGCTGAGTAATACTCATTGTCCACTTCTCATTTATTGTTCGTACTTTCATCCGCACGGCCTTTCTGAGGCAGCCAGGCTAGCTTGGGTGGCCTTTTCATCATTTATTTGTACGCCGGCGTCATCACTCTGGACAGCTCGCGTTTCCAATCTTGGGAACTGGCGTTTGAAGTTTGTGCCATTTCCATTTATCTATAAATATCTTGGGTGCGGATCTCAAGTGTCTCTCTCGACTATAATGCCCATTAATGGAAGTATTATTTGCATGCAGAACCCGAAGACGCCAGAGCTGACTGCTTACCAAGGCGGCCAGTACCTCCTGTGACCCAATGTCACCGAGGGTCATCGATTCAGCGGAGGGGGAATTCCGTGCTCTGCGCCAGCCCAGGCTTGTACTCAAGTATCCTCGAGATCATTGTTCGCTGCGAAAGTGGTGAGCTACTTTGCATCCTCAGTCTTGGTTCATGGGAAAGCGCAGGTCGCTGTGCTGACGCAACTATGTCATACCTACATAGATATAATAATGCCAATAATAATATTTTTAATGATAATAAGAGAGACAGTTCCAGAGAAATGATACTTGTATCGTTTTGACCACGAACGAGTAAATTTAACAGTTTCTCAGAAGAAAATATATTTATTTTTGTGTGAGAGAATTAGAACGATGATACGTATTTCGTAATTTCAACTTGATCTCAAGAGTACGCGAGTATTGCGCGTGTATGATCGTTGTAGTAGCTTCACTGGTTTTGCGGTTATTAATTTTTCTATGGCGCCCGCAGTTGCCGTACACTTCCTCACCGAGTAAGTCCGTTACTAGAATGTTTACACACTGAGGGAGTATGGCAGCGGTGCCTGCTTTCGTTGAAGCGTGCGCGAAATGTATGCGGGCGCATCTATAATTCATGCGGAAGGCTTTGGATAGAGGCTTCCGGCGTTTCAACTTAGCATCCGTTTAATTATTGCAATAAAAGAGACTACAGAATTGGCGATCAAATAAAAGCTAGACCGAGATCATGGAGCACGTTTGCTGAAGAGGCATGAGAAGATTGTCAGTGTCACTTCACACAATATTTTGATGTTTTTTTTTTGTATAATATAGCGTGAACCCGGCTTGCCAAGCGCGTGATCATAAAAGAAAACAAAAACCATACTACTCTTAATGCACAGTAGGTGCCCTCCAGAGAAAGAATTCCCCGCAGAGTAATATACATATAGATATGAATAACTAAATATATATATATATATATATATATATATATATATGACCGAGAAGAAAGGAAACCGAGGGGCCCGATTTTTAGCAATCATATCATACGAAGCCAACCAACACAGACACCAAGGACAACATAGGGGACATTACTTGTACTTGCTAATTTAATTAATGAAATGATAAAAGATAATGGAAATGAAATGATTGAGAAAACAACTCACCGCAGGTGAGGAACCATCCCACGTCTTCGCATTGCGCGTCTGTTGCTTTTACTATTGAGCTCCCATGGCTCCGTTTGCCCACCCACTTTTTGGTGTATTTATGTTTTACTACTAGAAGTAATTTCGAATATTCGAAATTATAACGAGGGAAAGATTGAGGAAGCCGTAAAATATTGACGCAGCATTAAATCAGTAAGAAGAAAGCTTGGCATAGGACAAGGCAAGATGTATGCACTGAAAGATAAGAATGGAAATATCATCAGCAATTTCGATGGCATAGTAAAAGCAGTGGAAGAATTCTATACTGACCTGTACAGCGCCCAAAACAGCCAAGGTACTTTCATTCGAAATAGTGATGAACCAGATACAGAGGCTCCTTCTTTGACTAGCGATGAAGTTAGAAGGGCCTTGAAAGACATGACCAGGGCAAAGGCTGCTGGAGAAGATGGAATAACAATAGATTTAATCAAAGTTGGCGGAGATATCATGCTTGAAAAGCTTGCGGCCCTTTATACACAATGCCTGACAACTTCAAGTGTACCAGAGAGCTGGAAGAACGCCAACATTATACTAATCCATAAGAAGGGAGACGTTAAAGAATCGAAGAATTATAGACCCATTAGCTTGCTTTCAGTATTGTATAAAATATTCACCAAGATAATTTCCAATAGAATCAGGGCAACACTCGACTTCAGCCAACCAAGAGAACAGGCTGGCTTCAGGAAGGGATATTCTACGATGGATCATATCCATGTCATCAATCAGGTAATCGAGAAATCTGCGGAGTACAATCAACCTTTCTATATGGCTTTCATAAATTATGAAAAGGCATTTGATTCAGTAGAGATACCAGCAGTCATAGAGGCATTGCGTAATCAAGGAGTACAGGAGGCATATGTGAATATCTTAGCAAACATCTACAAGGATTCCACACCTGCCTTGGTTCTTCACAAAAAAGTAGAAAGTTACCTATCAAGAAAGGGGTCAGGCAAGGAGACACAATTTCTCCAATGCTATTCACTGCATGCTTAGAAGTATTCAAGCTCGTAGACTGGGAAGGCTTAGGAGTAAGGATCCACGGCGAATATCTCAGCAACCTTCGGTTTGCAGATGGACATTGTCCTATTCAGCAACAATTAAGACGAATTACAGCAAATGATTGAGGACTTTAATCGAGAAAGTGTAAGAATTGGGTTGAAGATGAATATGCATAAGACAAATATAATGTTCAATAGCCTGGCAAGAGAACAAGAATTCAGGATCGCTAGTCAGCCTCTAGAGTCTGTAAAGGAGTACGTTTATCTAGGTCGATTACCCACAGGGGATCCTGATCACGAGAAAGAAATTTACAGAAGAATAAAATTGGGTTGGAGTGCATACGGCAGGCATTGCCAAATCCTGACTGGGAGCTTACCACTGTCGCTGAAAAGAAAAGTGTACAATCATTGCATTCTACCGGTGCTAACATATGGGGCAGAAACTTGGAGGTTAACAAAGAAGCTCGAGAACAAGTTAAGGACCGCACAAAGAGCGATGGAACGAAAAATCTTGGGACTAACGTTAAGAGACAGGAAGAGAGCAGTGTGGATCAGAGAACAAACGGGGATAGCCGATATTCTAGTTGACATTAAGCGCAAGAAATGGGGCTGGGCAGGCCATGTAACGCGTAGGATGGATAACCGGTGGACCATTAGGGTTACAGAATGGATACCAAGAGAAGGGAAGCGCAGTCGAGGTCGGCAGAAAACCAGATGGGTTGACGAAGTTAAGAAATTTGCAGGCGCAAGTTGGAATATGCTAGCACAAGACAGGGGTAATTGGAGACAGCAGGGAGAGGCCTTCGTTCTGCAGTGGACATAAAACATAGGCTGATGATGATGATGATGATGACTAGAAGTAAGCCTGGTAGTGTTAGCCAGCGCCACCACTCACAAACCTAGGTGGTTGATGTGCAAAATCCTTGCTGCCGCAGGCATCACGAGTGCATGATCTTTTGGCGTGGAGGCAACTGGTCAATAAACCTACATATGTTGCCTGCATATATGTAAATATGTATATATGAAGTGAGCGTATGCCGGGATCCGGTAGTTGAACAGGTACTTGGAGGTTGAGGACGCACGTACGAAAAAAACGATACTTTATTTCCAACGTTACGGCCGGGGTCCGGCCTTCGTCAGGGAAGGCCGGCCTTCATTCCCTGACGAAGGTCGGACCCCGACCGAAACGTTCGCAGCCGAGGCCTAGTGGTAGAACGCCCGCCTCGGCTGCGGGAGGCTGTGGGTTCGATTCCCACCGCCGCCGGGCACCCACTGGTTCAAAAGGGTACAAGCGTACCCCGGCCTGGCATTCGGCTTCCTTCAGGGGTGATACGCTTGGGAAAGGAGCCTGCGCCCTGAATTCCCGTCGAAATCAACGTGAGCACGGAAAAAAAAGTGGTGTCTGGGCCGCTCCCATGGCGGTCATTTCCCATGTGGCGTCCCAAGCACCTATTCAGGTGGGGGCACCTTCGAGTATCGTTTTCTCCGTACGTGCGTCCTTAACCTCCAAGTTCCTATATATATATATATATATATATATATATATATATATATATATATATACATTATTACAGTCAAGGTAGCCGAATTAGTAGAAGAGGAAGGAGTGTGAGCGGAGAAGACGAGAAAGAGAACGTTTTTGCTATTTGGAGGCTCGCCTTGAGGCCTGTTTAATAGACTCTGTCTCGCGTCGTAACAGTTTTTGGTGGGAGGTGCTGGGTACTTGATGTAACGACAGACCTGGAGCCATTTATGCTTCGCCGGAGTCGTCGCCTCGCCGGACTATCACCTTCGCCTATTAACATGGCCAACGAAGGAGAAGCTCGGGGGCCGATACCTGCCGCTCCGTAACTTAGTGATCCGTTAAATTGCTATGCCTTTAGGAATGCGCAAGCCTCGTTTTGAAGAATTTTTGGCAGTTGTAGTGGCCGTAATGCTACAATTTAATACAGTGGCCACCTAAGCCAGGCAGATGCGTTACCGGAAAAGCACCATCAGGAAAATTGGACAAATGGGAGTTCACAAAATGAAGCGTACAACAGTTTGTCAACTCCTAACGCGCTTCTGCAGAAGCACTCACCCGGTATCTCGTTGCGCTTGTTGTTCACCATTCGCCGTGATTTCCAATGGCAGGTCTTAAACCTCGGTATGCCTATGTCCCCGCCAAGAAGTGGAAGCACTAAGATTTTGCGACTATGATGTCGCCTTCTTTCTTTTTGTGTGTGCGTGTGTGTGTTTACTTGCAGGCTGAAACTATTATCTTTGCAATGATATCACTACGCAAATGCGCACACACTGCTAGTCCGCCTCAAAGGCAAAATTCATTTTATCTTCCCACGAGGTTGAGGGGCATCCTGTTCCCGCATCGACCTTGGGCTCTCCACGATGTCCGGAAACGCTGGACCCACGTGATCGCCATTGTTTAGGGCATCGACTGCGTATTTCGCGACCGCGCGCATGAGGAACCGCCGATCGCGGCTAAATCTCGCGCCCGCTGGGAGGGAAGCGGGGGGGGGGGGCGATGAGTCAGGGGGAGGGCGGCGTTCTGTTCTGGCACCAACTGCGTACTTTGCACGGTGGCGCGCTTCTTCTCGTGCAAGCGATCTGCATTCGTCGCGTACCTTTGAGCGTGCGTAGAGTTTGAGTTTGAGTACCTTGGAGTTTGCGCAGATCACTTAGCTCGCTGCTGCAGCCGCGTTTCCTCCCTCCAACGTTTTGACAATGAGTGTCCGCGGCCATCGAGTGTGATGTGTTCATGTTTGCGTGTGCGCGCTCACACATGCTTGCTAATTTTGTAAGTAATCGAATATCTCCAAGCTAACACAGCTGACAAAATTACTATCCTTACTTCGTAAAGGTGTCTGCTAATTTTCTAACGCAATCGATGCGGATGGGCAGGCCGTCCGGACGTGCACGTCGGGACGGCCTGCCCGTCCCGAGGTGGGAGCGCCCCGCGGTGGCTCCTGCCCCGTAAAGGGGTCTCGTAGTCGCTTCTCAGGACCTAAAATATTGACACGTATACATGTTTATCTTTCGCCGATGGCCGCTTTCCACCGGCTAACAAATGTTAAACGTTATCGCTCGGCGCAGGACGTGCCTGTATCGGAAGTTTCGAGAACGTTATCGATGCTTCTTTCCGTTGCCTGTTTTCACCGACGCTTATGTTATCTGATTGTGTGACCGACACGAATTGTCTAGAACTTTCTGGAAGACACGCAGGCATCAATGATTAATCTGGAACCTTCGATGAATCAGGTATAAAAGCCGACGCGCCGCGCCGATGGTCAGATTTTCGACGATCGCCGACTGTGTTCGCCGCTATCGTTGTGCTTTGAGTGTAGCTTGCTTTTGTGGGCACAGGTTCGCCCAATAAACAACCGGTTTCGTCATACGCAGTTTTGCGACTGTTTTATTTACCGTCCCTTCTACGTGACATCTGGTGGAGGTGCTAGTTCGTTCATGCACCGAACGCCCCCGCAAAGCCGCGACCCAAGCCCGAAACCGGAGGACGAGACCAACGTCGCCAAGGACCAGCGAGCTAGCCGTAGGCAGCAAGGACTTGTGCCGGAGTTCGGACTTCTTCCCGAAAAGACCACCCCAATCAAGGCCAAGTCAACGACCAGAATGGCAGCACCAGCGTCCCCCATCCTGCTGTAGCAACCTCGGGAGCCACTGACTTTTCGTGGATCATCGGCTGAAGACCCTGAAACCTGGCTGAAGACATACGAGAGGACCGCGACGTTCAACAAATGGAGCGACGACGAGAAGCTGCGCCATGTTTATTTTTCATTGGATGATGCTGCTCGGACCTGGTTTGAGAATAGAGAGACCACCCTGGTGACGTGGGACCTATTTCAAAGTATTCATTACCCGCTCAAGTACCAGCTAAAATACCTAGACAAGGTTATTGCGACATCTTCCTTTCTGAGTACGTTTGGGACACGGGCTCGGCCAACACATCTTATAAATAGCCACGCACAATAGTATCCACCGTAAGTGTACACGCTGTCTTACAGTATTGTCTGTTTAAACGTTATATGTGACAGCAATGCCTGAACAAAGAATTAAGCCGTGGCCATGATGGTCACAAGTTGATGAAGAGCTGGATAGTCATGATGAAGGATAGTCACGCACCATTGTCTTCCTTTGTGATGGCTGCGGTGAGCCGTAGTGCTGTGATTGTGGCCAGACGTTCACGCCGAGGGCAGCGCAGATGTCCATAGTTGTACACAATCAATGTTCCACCCCAAGCAAGCATATATATATATATATATATATATATATATATATATATATATAATAAACCGGGATGCTTTTCGCCTCTGACATAGGCTCGCGCTCACATATACAGTTGCGACAAATGGTCACCGAGGCATCCTTCCCCGTAGTTGTGATGAGATGCCACGTTAAGAGTCATGCTAGTTTGTGGTGTTGATGTTCGTTTTTCAATGTTAATGGATATGTGGCCACGGAATGTCCACTGTGTAGGCCCCATACTAACACTAGCCATAAGCTGATTTTCACATGATCGCGAGGCATCAAATCGCGACCGCGGTGGCCGCATTTCGATGGGGAAGCAATGTGGAAACGCCCATGTACCATGCATTGTGTTCACGTTAGAGAACGCCACGTGATCACAAGTAATCTGGACTTCACCACTACGGTGGGCCTCAAAATCATATAGTGGTTTGGGCGCCTAAAACCACAGCATTAATGCGTTTTTTTTTGGATTGTGAGGTGGAGCATTCGCTATGTTATTGTGGTGACTGTTTCGGTAGAAAGACTGGAAGAAAGTGTGTCAGTGGTGCTAATGTTTATTTCGGGAGAGGGTCGGGAGGGGGGTGGGGGTCAGCATTGGAAAGTGCCTTGTGTATTATATCATTCAATAAATAGGATTCTATTGAATACACAATATACCAACCACCTTTCTCGAATTGGAAAGTTACCGAGTGTTTTTTATGTAGCGTCCAGGCCTCTTGACGCGAGGTTCATAGGTGAGATAGCAAAAGCAATCTGTTAAAATAAACAAGGTTATGAAAAATGTGGCATATCATTCAGGCACACGGTAAGCACACAATTTAACAACCCACGTACATATACACAGAAACAAAGCAGTTCCTTTTTTACATCACTACCCCCAACATTCGTCCTTTACAAAATAATGACGTCACTACAGCCTCGAGCGGCGCTTATCAAGAAAAATTCATTTTCAAATTATTGTGCACGAGATAAAGTCTTAATATATGGTGGTTCCAACAAACTGATTTACGTTAAGGGGGCCAAAAGACTAAGCAGCACTTTGGTGATTGGGCCCTCTGTTTTTCTTTTCAGCCCAGAATGCAAAACAGGGATTCTACATTCGTGTGCTGTACGACGTCGAGCTCAACCACTTCTCCACAGGAGCATTCGCCACATAAACTGCAGGTATGGACATGGCTCACTCCGCTTAGTGCGTAAACCTTTCTTTATGTGCGCAATCTGTTCTTTTGTGTGCGCGAGTGATCTCCTATGCCAGATTATGGGCTCCCTCCTGCAAGCAGCTGAGTAATATTTGGCTCGCTTATTCCTGCAGCTTTGTCTGCAGATCATGAACATCTACATACCGTGCCGAAAGAGGGCAGCAGTGTCCCTTTATTTTTATATTTGCTTTATTTTACTTCGAATGCCAAATATTTTAAGTGCCATCGTGTCTTGCACGCCAAATTTACATTGTGCTGCTAGCGAGCATTGCGCATTTTATGATCCCGCGGCGTTTGCCGCAATGCGCATATGTTAATTCCATTTGGTTTCGCCGAGCGTACGTGTGTGTTTTATTGCGATAGCAATTTTAGAGCACTAGAGGCACGTTCACGCCTCGCCGTTGGCGTCGGCGTTGTCATGCGTTCCCCATAGAAAGCGCATGCGCGGGCCGATCCTATTGCGGTACAGCATGGAGTTTCCTACAATAACTATTACTTGAGAGAACTCTGATGCTAGACTCGTTTAGCCAGCATGGAATGGTGGGTAGCACAAGGATTTGTCTGATCTTTGTGTTTGGCGTTTCAGACGTTCTTGTGGCTTCGTTTATTACGCCTTATCTAGGCCTACAATGATATATATTTCACAGCGATTTATACTTTTTTAATGCAGAGGGTAACACCAATCTGCATGCACGCATAATCGCTGCGAATTGCAGTGCTACCGTCTGTGGCGCAATGGTTTCAATATGGGGCTTACTGTGCTAGGGCTCCTGTGTTCACATCCTGCCGTCAGACAATTGTAATGTTTATTGGACTAATGAAAACGCAGTAGTTTCCTAAAAGCAATGTCACGAAGCCATTGAAAAGCCACAAGGACGAAGTTTAGGCAAATGTATACATTATCTATAATTTCCATGGTGGTGGAACTGCCACAGTTCCCTCTCGTAATATCATGCAACTCTGTGGGTTAGAGCATCTCCAAAGACGCGTAGATCGTTTAGTTGGAAAAACTACTAAGCAAAGTTGACGCACCGTCGAGCTCAATCAGCTCGGTGGCTGAAGCAGGGCAGCTTTCTTGCTTCCTCTGCTGGCATGACCGGTGTTCGCACGCACACTATCAGCACACTAATGTTCCAGCTGAGCTGATCTGTGCATCACGCACTGGTCCGATCGGAATCAACAAGCAGTATGCACAGAACTAATTGTCTAATAATAAATTCGCTGGGAACAGACTACACTCACGGAAAACGTTCTGTAGCAATGCAGGGAAAGGTTTTGGGTGCATAGCGTGCGCAATCGAGAGCGTTTCTGAAGAGAGTGCTACGTGTTCATCCGCATTTGTTTATCCTGGTGAAGAGAAAGCATAAGCAGCTTATTTACAACAAAACACACGTCTAATAATTGACTCAATTTGCGGTTTTTTGCGTTCCGTTTCTGCCTAAACGCGAAACCGTCGCCCGTGGAAGCTGCCTCTAATCACCTAGCATCTGTTTCCAGAAACCAAAAGCGCTAGCAAACGCTGCCGGACTACGTATCGCGGTAACACATCTGCAAGAAGCTTTCTCTTCGTTGCCAAAGAAAGTTGTCCGCAAGTATAACAGCAGCGTCTTCCCGTCGGGCTCATTTCTTACGTCATCGGCGTGCCACGCCCCCACCACAGTCTGCGCTCTTGATCTTGTAGTACCCAGAGACACCTGGGTACTGTTCCTTCCTCTCAGCAGGAGTGTCTTTGTCTTTGCTTAACGTACGATCATTTTTTTTCTTCTCCTTAGCTCCTCGGGTTTAAAGTGCGTATCCTGTAGGTAATACAATGTGACACATCATTTCTAGAGGTCACTAAACATTCTCCAGAGACGCACAATTAAATGCACTTCTTACAACGTCAGACATAGTACTCGCGCCCGGAATTTCAAACAGTAGCATCAAAATTACATGCCGGCGTGTCTTCTGCAGCAGTCGATAGTTCCTTTTCATATTCCGACGTTCCACGCCTTGAAACGAGCATATTCACCGCAGACACCTAGGGTACATTGTAAGCTGCAAAACACGTCAGGAAACTAAAGCTACAAAACGAAATTGTATTCAGAGATTCTATAAGCCTCCGGAAAGGCTTAAGAGCCCTAAAAAACACAAAAACCCTATAATACAAGGCAGCGAGCTTACCTATGAAATTGTAAAGTTTTCAGTACCTAAAGATAGCCTTACTTCCATTGCAGGTCCTGCCATAAACATGAAGCCATTCTTGGGCGAAAATTTGAAAAAATATTGGCAATAAATCTATGACACTCAAATGTCATTTTAGCTACAGTTAAATTGAGCTGAGTTGGGAAATTGGCCTATAATGAATAAAAAACGGCAAACTGAGGTCATTCTTACTCGACCTAGAATACACCGCACATTTGACCTGCACACTTCCGTGTTGACCAGTGATGAACCTCCTATCTGTGACTAATGTAGCCACACGCTTTCCGTCCTCCACGTCTTGTTGAAGTGTCGGGAAGAAAATGCTGAGAGAAAAAAGGACTTTCCTTCAGCCTACTGACCGTAAATCTCATTACATACGGCAATACTTCTTGGCAAAGAAGCGTTTTTCTTTTAGAGTAAGTCGATTTTGAACTTTTTACATGATGTTGACACTTTACAAGTCATAAAGCCAAAAAATTCTATACACAACCTCTCTATGTAAGCTGTTGCTATGATATTACGTTTTTAGAGCATGTGCATCTATGCCCTTGCGTTCAAAGGTCCTGCTACTAACAATACTATACTTTATTATAACATCTCCTCGTTGTATATCCTTTATGACCATCGCGCATCTCACACCTCACGTGTCGAAATCATGGTTTTATTGCATATATTTTTACGCACTTTACGGCGAATGAATTTAGGCCTCTACGCAGTCATGTTATATCTACCCTTTGAAAATCGGTTCATCACCATTGACAACTCGTCAGCATAGTCATGGCGCTCTTTGGCCGCCCTTGCACGATTAACATCAATAATCATCACCAGTGTTGTACGAACGGGGTCCCTGAAAATTTTGTGATCTGTTTTCGTGGTTCAATGACCCGACGTAATACAGTCGGTGCATGGAGGGAGGGTGGCTAGATTTAGGACCCAGATGCGTGCACTATACTGCCTTCCCTCGAGAAGCCTCACAAGCTAAATATGCTTATTGTTGTTAACCTACATCGTTTGGGGGAGAATATTTTCAATAATTTGGGAATCCAGCAAGCATTCGCGTTCTTTTTCATCTACTCCCCCTAAATGAATCTGGTCCGGAGGTTTTCAAGTAAGCAAACATGAAAAATTCGTCGAGGCAAATAAGTCTGAGCACTATTTTTGCAAGATCTGTAAATTTGTATCATGTAAAAGCAAGAAAATTAGGGGAGGAGTGCTGCAATAGTACGTAGCGGTTATCTGCCTCTTGTGAACATGTGCATTTTCCAAATAATGCGCCACTGGAAACAAAACGTACATTACATTGCATTTTAGGAATGGAAGCGATGCAGCTACCACAAAGTTTTACCTAAGGTAATTAATGTGGTCAGCGCTGCCTCAGAAATAGCCTGACAAAAACCCACATCCTACGAAGCATTTAACAAAGGCAAGAAATGACACATTAGTAGGTGGCTGGTTTCCACGGGCTATTTCAACCACACATTTTATTTCGTAAGTCCACGTATTGATAAAATGTCCTCGAATGTTACAGTGAGTTCTGGTCAAGATAGCAAAACAGAAAGCTGTAAGCAAAGCTGATATATTTTTTTAAATTTAAATTTACGAACTTCCGTCCCATGCTGACCGACGACGCCCCCTAACGAAACCTGCCTCTATAACTGGGAAATCTGCTATAGCTTGCATTTTATTGGGCCTTAAAGTTTCCGCTTCATGAATTGGTTAACCACTGAGCACGTCCAATGTCTGGTAAAACTGAAATATTATAGTCATTGATGTCAAAGGAACTGTGTGGGGATTAGCAGGTACTGTGCTCTGACTCGGAGGGCTTGCGCGTGTTCATTTCGAATAAATCCCTCTGCTTGCGATTCATGATGTGGGCCTGCATCTGGTAGAAAGAGAAGACAAAAGATGTTTATCTTGACGTGATTACTCATTCAAAATATATTGTCTGGGTATCTTGTATACGTATCATGATACGTCTGGCAAGGCGTGTATCAGTATCTGCATTTTTGATACATGAAAGAATGTTTCTTATGGTACAATATACTGCTATCGCAACAACACCGCGCGAAATTAAAATGTTTACTGAACTCCGCTTCTCATGCTGATACTGCTGCCACTAAGCCACCTGAATAAAACCAAAGGCAGCGACATTTTTTTTCTTTCCGCCAGACCCCTCGAGCGAGGGCAGGTGATGAGGTCTGCTCGTTCGTATTGGTGGAGCTGATTCACGTGGCTGCGCTCGCACTGCCTCCGCAAAAACAAGCACGCGAATGTCTCCGCGGAGCCGACCTTTTTTATTGCGATAGCAATTATATGGGCACTTCAACCATATTTCTGCCGTCGGCGTGGTCGTCACCGTCGCCGTGAGGTTTCCTATCGATTCCAAGGGCGATAAAACCGTCGCCGCGCGCCGTATGTGCGAGTGAAAGCGCGCCGGAGACGCGCGCTATCAGGGAGAGCGAACGCACGGCGGAAAGCAAACGCGAGCGTCGCGCGAAAGGCCGTGGAGGTATGGTAGGGAGGGAGGGAGGCGGGGCGACGCTGTGCTGCTTCACTAAATGCTTATCTTGCAACCGGGCGCAAGGGGAACTGGCCACTCAATCTCCCACGCGAAAGAAAGAAAGCAGGAAGGCAGCGCGGGGAGGGAGGGGGGGGGGCAGCTTCTCCTCTGCCAACAACTTCTTCTCTGCACAACTCCTCTGTACTTTGCCCGGCGCTGGCAGTCGCCCGCACCGTCTCTTATGTCCACACGGCTCTGACCTTTGTACGCGCTGTGCATTCGCCGCTCAGTTTCCGTTGAAGGGATTGACCGCGCGAACAATTCGCCCGCTGCGGCGGCTGCGCTTGCTGCCAGCGTTTTGACAGTCGTTGTCCGCGATATTACAGCTCTGCTGTAATATCGCGCATGTCACCACAACCACACATGCTTGTACTAGTAATAAAGACTACCACACAACCGCAAGAAAAAAACAAAAAAAGCCTTGGCCTAAGGCGGCTTCCCACGTGCAAATGACTAAGAAAATTCTTATCGGTCAACGCTATGGAAGATATACTGATACAATTGCCTTTTGCAATATCCGCGGCTTCAATATAATTCTTATATTCTCATCTAGGTGTCTAGCTAGTATAGCTGTCTTGTGAAAAAGGGAAGAAAATGCGTGTTGGGAGCAACGTACTGAAGAAATCTCTTCCTTTTGTACTTTCTGGCTATGTTCCTGGAATGTCAAATTTAGGCATCTGCTCGTCTGTCCCACGTAACGCTGCCCGCTGTCCTCCTCTTGTCTTTTTGTATTTCGTGTCTATTTGCGCTGGTCGCATCAATATAGAATACCAAGTAGCCCACTCTCGCATCTTACTTCAGTCATCGTTGGACTCGCAACTTCATAAGCCAGCCATCCACACCCGATTTCCGCAACGCCATCCTTGCCATAGCGATGAATGGACCATTATGACGACGATGTGCTTCATGGCTGATATCAGACACGAATATGTCGGTATTGGTGTTGCTATATTTCTTTTAATCTTAATTTTTGGATTATACGTACCATAACCAAGATATGAGGCATATGAGGCGCGCCATAGAGGAAGACGCCAGATTAATTTTGACCACCTAAAGTTTATTACCCTGCACGCAATGTATAGTATACGGGCGCTCTTGCATTTTCCTCCCACTGAAGTGCAGCCGCCATGGCCTGCATTCAATTCAGCGATTTTGGGCTTAGCACCGCAACGCCAATGCCACTGCGGCAAGAAGGCGGCTTAATGGATTTCTGTCAAGCAATACGCATTTTTACTGACATATTTAACGCATGCTTTCGAATATGCGTGCCGAAGTGATTAGAGTTACAAATCATGCAACGCGTTATTCACACATGCAGGACCTTCTTACACATGTTAACAAGCGATTTAATGGTGTTCTTGGGAAGGAGACTGCATGTGAGCGCCGTGCATTGATATTTCGACTAATGCGTTGGGATTGGTCACGTGATCGTGAGTGAAGCCAATATGGAAACGGCAATGAACGTCCCCTTCTTAGTACCTTAAAACTAAGGACCATTACTTTATCTTATGTATTTTACAGAAGACCGACAGAAGAATTACCACAGCAGTAGATTGGGTACTTTGTCAAAATCAATGATCAAATTCTTCATATTGATGACGAAGCCGTTGGGGAAGTTTAAAATAAAGCGTACGTATACTATCGAGTGGTTCAAGGAATGTCTCGCATATGAGGAATCCCTAATGCTTTATTTTGCCCAAGGAAAACCTTCGGTGTACAGACTTGTGGTTGTAGCCGTTTTCATGAGGGTGCATTCATCTTCCGCAGTGCTTTTTGGCTTCATCCTCATGAGCAAACAAATGATGATGGTCATGATAACCAGTACGGCGGCTAGCGCCAGTAGAGTCCACATGACTAGGCTCTGTTCACCAGTTTTGCTTGGATCGTCCCCCTCTCGTGTGTCTTCCGCCGCCGGTTCAGAACCTGGTTCCGCCGTTGCCGCCGTTGGTGCGTTTCTTCCTGGTTCAGGCTTCGCGCCGGGACTTGGCGCTGTAGTGGGAGCAGGTGTGGTTGTGTCTGATTTGGCAGTGGAATCTAGAAGGTTGAACTCCGCACTAACTGTACCAGACAGGTCCGACTTGATTCCTTCCGCGTTAATGACTCGTGCTGCTAGGTAAGCCTTCAGCTTGAAGTCGCTGTCGCCGTCGTCGGTGGTGGCCCAGTAGCGAGGAATAGCGATGGTGACGTCATGCTTAGCACCCGCGGGGAGAGGGTCCAGGTTGCCCTTGACGACATTGCGCATGACCTCATGGCTTTCGAAGTCGCTTATGAGGTTGCTGTCGTTTGTGCCACCTCTGATCTCCACAGCGGCAACTGTAATGGAAGGCACAAAGGACAACTGTCACCCAGCACCACGTCGTGTTAATACTTAAATATAGACGCTAACATGGCACATGCTCGCTCGCCCAATCGTGCATGGTTTAAATACTCGGCACGATGACACGAGATAGATACATAGCTTTAGGTAATATTCTAATGTTATATATATATATATATATAGAAAGGGCGCATGCCTCTCCCTGCGATCTCCAATTACCACTGTCTTGCGCTAGCTGATTTTCACTTTCGCCTGCCAGCCAATTTCTTCACTTCATCACCTCATCTACTTTTCGGCAATCCTCAACTGCGCTTCCCTTCTCTTGGTACCCATTCTGTAACTCCAGTGGTCAACCAGTTATCCATCCTACTCATTACATGGCCTACCCACGACATTTCTTTTTTCTGTTAATGTCAGTTAGAATATCGGATATCCCCGTTTGGTGTCTGATCCCCACCTCTCGCTTCCTTTGTCTTGACGTTATGCCTCAAATCTTTCGTTCCATCGCTCTTTGTGCGGTCCTTACCTTGTTCTCGAGCTGCTTTGTTAACCTCCAAATTTGTGCCCCATATGTTAGCACCGGTAGAATGCAATCATTATACACTTTTCTTTTAAGCGACAGGTGGTAAGCTCCCAGTCAGGATTTCGCAATACCTACCGAATGCACTCTAACCCAATTTTACTCTTCTGTAAATTTCCTTCTCATGATCAGGGTCCCCTTTGATAATTGACCTAAATAAACGTACTCCTTTACAGAGTGGCTTTACACAGACTTTACAGACTGACTGGCTGACAGGCTGACTGGCGATACTGTACCTATTGTAGAATATCTCTTCCTGAAACCAGCCTGTTCTTTTGGCTGATTATATGTCTAGCACCTATAGGAGTCCGGTGTTCGTAACTGACAACCACATGAAGCAATGAGGCCATCGGAACATTGCAAAGCATGGAGGATTTTATTGGTTATCTTATTGCAATGTAGCAATTTTATATACATAGATAATGCACATGGACGTGAAAGAACTAAAAATAGGCGTGATATATATATATATATATATATATATATATATATATAATACTTAAGAATTGATCATGATTTCGGTTAATTCTTGCATTTCTCACAGTCCTTGCACGTGTATAATTTGTTCATGTTGGCTGTAATTTGTGTTTGCCAGTGCTTTATGCTGTTTTATTGTCGGTGATTGATGATATTTATGTTTACTTTGACAATTCCTCTCCTGTAATGGCCCTCAAGTTAGGGCTACAGTATTCCTAAATAAATAAATATATACAGTATATATATATATATATATATATATATATATATATATATTGTGTTTCAACGAACACTTTCAAAATCTAGTTAAGGTTACCTGTGGCAGACAGCCCGATTCCAGTTAATCAGCTAGTCTACTCGAAGAGGCGGACATTATTTGCACCAGAAATGGAAAGGCATAATTGACTAATTAACAAAAATTCACTAATTCAGTTTTTCGCCTAATTACCTGATGGGCTATATTGCAATTTACAAATTGTAGCCGTGGAGTTCGCAAGGCGGATCCACTTGGAAATAATTCTCAGGGTGACACCCCTTTGGAGATAATTCGCGAACTTTCCGGAGAAATGCATTCGCGTTCCAGTTAATTTTATGCTTCAATGCATAAAGCGACGTTTTCTGAGAAAGCTAACTGGGACGCCAATGCATTTCTCCGCAAAGTTTGGGAATTAATATCTCGAAACTGGTGTCACGCCGAGAATTCGCTCCATGTGGATCCGCCTTGCGAAATCCACGGCTATAATTTGTAAATTGCAATATGGGCCATCAGGAAATTAGTTAAAAACCTAATTAGTGAATTTTCGGCAATTATTCGATTATGCATTTCAAGTTCTTGTGCAAGTAATGTCCGCCTCTTCGAGTAGAGCAGCCCGTGAACTAGAATTGTGTTATCTGCCACAGGCAACCTTTAAGTATGTTAGAATGTGTTCGCTGAATCACCCTGTATATATATAGATATATAAGAACGAGAATAAGGATAACCTATAGGAGTTCGGTGTTCGTAGCTGACCACCACATGAAGCAATGAGGCCATCGGAACAAAGGAAAGCATGGTTGCGGAAGTGACTGGCTTCATTATCACTTTTGCCGAAGTCCACAGTTAGAGGTTAAACGAAAGAAGAAGGGGAACTCAGAGGCTCGATTTTGTTAACCATAACGACATAAAGCCAACAAACAATGAAGCCAAGAAAAGTATCGGGGAAATTAAGTGTGTTTGAAATTGCAATTCCGAAAATAATGAAGAAAAGGAATATTTCATCCATTTCAAACAGTCCTTACATGTCTATACTTTGTTCATGTTACCTGTAATTTGTATCTGACAATGCTTTATGTAGTATTGTCGGTGATGATATTTATGTTTACTTTGACAATTCCTCTCCTGTAATGGCCCTCAAGTGAGGGCCACAGTATTCGTAAAAAATTATATATATATACGTGCAGGTGCCCTGATGTTATGGTTGCACAATAAGAGTTATGGGCAATTGTCTAGCTATACAAAAAAGCTGCACGTTAAACAACAGCAAATTTATTTTGGGGACCGGCCTTTATGAATATTGGTGTTACAGACGTAACGACAGCTGTTTAAGACACTTCGGTTACAGTCAGTGCGTCACATTGCGCCACTTGAGTGTATAACAAGTTGTAATAAAGAAGAGAAAACCTCCGAATTGTATGGCTCCCGCCCCCCTCTTTTCGGGAATTCTGTTGAAAACAATTTCGATTCAAACTAGTTGGGCAATGTTTCGCCAAGACTACCCGAACTGTATTAAAGGCTGCCATTAAGTGTGTTAACTCAATTTTGATATAGCCTGGTCACTGACCGAAACGTCGAACATGCATTATTGTGTTTTTTTATTTGTTTTTTGTTTCGGATGTACGAGTATAGGGTGTCCCAACTATCAAGTGCCAAGATTTTAAAGAATATACAAATGCCATGTAGCTGAACATAACCAACGTGATGCTGTTTGCTGTCGCTGTCCGACTAATTACGTAATATGCCTTAAATATTTATCAACTTCTCAAATATTATTAGTTGAAAAGTTACAATGATAAAGGTTTAGAGCAACATGCAAATTTTCGTATACACGTTTCTGTTGGTCAATGCGTGCTACATAAACATATTTTTCTAAGTGTGAAAGTAGCCCGCGAAAACACCGAAAATCAATTGCTGCGCGACTGGCCGCACGAGGCACTTGGCGTGTATTCGCGGGCTTCTTTCGCGCTTGAAAAAACGCTATTATGTAGCAGCTATTCAGCAACATAAAACTGCATAGAGAGTTCTTCATGTTGCTCTACAATTTTTTCGTTAGCAGCTTTCATCTCATTGTAATATTTGAGAAGTTGAATAATCAATAAGAAATAAATATGTGATTGCGCGGAATGCAAAAGAATAGCCTGAGTACCTTCAAGTAAAGACGAACAACCTGACCCTGGGTCTGTCCAGCTATGTGGAATTTGCTTATAGTTAAATCTTGTTGCATAATAGTTGGGATATCCTCTATACCAGGTGTTGCAGCGAACAATTTCAAAAATTTTTACAAACTTGTCTGTGGCAGATAGCACAAATATAGTTTATGAGCTGGTCTACTCGAAGAGTCGGACAATATGTGGGCAATAAATTTAAATGCATAATCGAACAATTAACAGAAATTCACTAATTATGTTTTTAACTAATGTTTTTTAACCCGGTATATAAATATAGGTGGCTCCAGGTAACGTTAGCCAAGTTGTTCAAAAATAAACGGACAATAAAAATACACTGTGCAACATACGATTTTAAGACCTACGGTGTTTAGTCGCCAGGAACCTGACGACCAAACACCGTAGGTCTTAAGCTCATGTCCTGCATTGTGTTTTTGTTAAGGATTAGCTACGCTAAAATTAACTGGCGCACCCGGCATATTACTATATATATATATATATATATGTAGGTTGTCGTAGCTATGATGAAGCAAGCTTTCAGAAAATTGGTCGAGCTATTTGCAAAGGAAATATATTGTGTTTTGCTAGCAGCCATCTGAAGAAGCGTCGCGTATTTATGTTTTTGTGATGTTTTTGCTAAATATGTTTCTTGCATTTATCACTTACTATATTTTCAAATAATTCAATTTACAACTGATACGTCAACTTTAGGAGTTATATCGACGCAGAATTCATCAGTTTCAATTGGTTTGCGCGCGCTGTCTATTACACGCATCTGTGCTTCCTTCCCTTTGAAAGAAACCCCAATTTTTATTCAAGAATTTAACGCGCGACTAAGCCCCGCGGATGCATGGATGGATGAATGCTATGAGCGTCCCCTTTGAAACGGGGTGGTGGGTTGTGCCACCAAGCTCTTGTTCTCATTTTGCCTAATGTCCTAACTTTTTCTGAAAAAAAAAAACAAATGCACAAAGAATTCTCAGCATCAAAATTTCTGAACTTCCTATAGGAAATTTTTTTTGATACGCCTCCGTTGTTTGTGGTCTCCATACTATTATGCGATCAAACTTCCAATCGCCTCTTACTAATCTTTACGACGGACATGTTTACTTTCCCCCAGCTATCCATGAACCCAAGGGCTTCAAGGAGGTCAGAGAAGCCTAAACCTAAAAGCTAAAGGTTAATAGTCGAAGTCATAGTCACGACAATGGCTCAGCAAAAATGACATTGACGCAGCGAAAAAAGATGAAAACTGAAAAACGACAGAAATGGGTTCGGACGTGGGTACTAAGTATAGGAAACACTAAAGGGTACTAGTAGAAGTGATAGTCATGACCATGTCTCAGGAAAAATGAGAATGACTGAGCGCAAAAACATCTTTAATGAAGAACCAATGGAATGGGTTCGGATGTGGTACTAAGTAGGAAATCACTAAAGGCTGATGGTCGAAGTTATAGTCACCCTGCATGACATTAAGGCTTTCGCATTAAGGTCTCTTAGGCATAACTAAAAGAACTCCTGAGGACTCATGACATTAAGGCTTTCGCATTAAGGTCTCTTAGGCATAACTAAAAGAACTCCTGAGTACTCATGACATTCATGTCATGACATGCGTGTCATGTAGGTCATGAAAGAGCTGTCTACATCTTGGTGCTCTCATGGTCGTTTCGTTAACTTGGTAAGCACACTGCTTCGCATGACATCGATTCCCACAGGGCGTTAGATCTGCCGGCTTTATTTTTTTCATTTTTTCTCAGGGTGAAGCAACTGAAACTATACCTGCCTACCGCTTGTTGATTAGGTGGACAGTTTATGGCTGGAAGGGCAAACTTGGTATGCTCGCTGCATCGGGCTTTAATTTCCTTGTGTGTTACGAAAAGTGGCCAGTTGCTGCGAGCAGTATGTGAAAAACACACGACTAGCTTATCGGTTAGAGTTCACACAAGGTTGAAGAAGTGACTGGCTTCATTATGACTTTTGCCAAATTCCACAGTTAGGGGTTAAACGAAAGAAGAAGGGGAACCGAGAGGCTCGATTTTGTTAATCATAGCCATATAAAGCCAACAGACAATGAAGCCAAGGAAATAATCGGGGAAATTAAGTGTGGTTGAAATTGGAGCTTACAAAATAATGAAGAAAAGGAAAATGAAAGTGGATGAAAAGATTACTTGTCGCCGGCGCGAGCCGAGCCCGTGACATCCGCATTACACGTGCGTTGCACTACCGATTGTGCTACGGCGACGGCCATCAATTGGTGTACTAACTTGGGTATGTATGTTTACTATCTCTAGCCCTAGGTGTGTTAGTCAGCGCCACTGAGAACCATAGGGGGCGGAACGGTAGTTAGGAGACAGTTAGGGGTTGCTTCACAACCATTAAACGTGTAAACTTTATCTGCCCGCGTTTGGTGCTATTTGCCCTGTACAAATCTGAGTTTTTTGAATAGGATAGTCTTTCTTGGGGTACTTAAACGCGAAAAACTTTGACCTGTCTGTCTCTCGATTCGACCGCCCGGCCGAAACCAATCATGAAGAGAGGAGGTGCACAGAGACAAAGGAAAAGAGACAAAAAGAGAGAAAGAGTAACAATTAAATAAATAAAACAAACTTTCTTGGCAAGGCGGAATCTGAACTTGGGTAATCACGGTCCGAAGGCAAGCGTTATAACCACTAGGCTATACACCCACGCTTGTAGAACATGCATTTATGGGAATTTATGATTGCGTTGTACCAACGATTGTTGTCAAGCGTTGTACCATCGATTGCAACAGAGCTTGCTATGGGCGAGAGAAAGATAAAATGAGAGTGAGAGAGATACATTTAAAGAAAGAGAGAGAGAGAAAGAAATAAAGAGAAACACAGAGAGAAAGAGAGAGTCGAACCAGGCTTCGGAATAAACGCTGCAAATGATAAAATCAACGCGTTAGAAATGGTGTCGAGGAGACGCCAGGCGTTAAAAACATACCGACTGAAGCCGCGGCTCTGTAGCCGGCTGTAAGCCAACAGTAATAAAAGGTCCCAACAGATGAGTAGTAGTAGTAGTAAGTGGTTCGTTGGGAAAGGGAAAGGTTGGCGCTATCTTCTGCAGCCCTTGAGGGAGCACGGCTCAGCGATGACGCGAGAGCAGGGGGAACGCAGGAAATTTGAATTGAATTCAGCAAAACCTCCATTGCATCCATCATGCATATTAGGAGTAAGAGGGGAGGGGAAGAGCGTCAGGGTTGGGAGGGGGGAGAAGAGAGGATGTTACGTATCAAAGGTGGCAGAAGACTATTTTTTCAACGTCATTTGCAGCGAAGAAAGCATATATGCGGCCAATTCTTTTTTTGATTTACAAAGCATGGACGTCTGCCAACACACCAGCTTTGCATCCTTCTAAAATCGTGTGGCTAGTTCTGGCCCCATATACCCTCTGTCACAAAAATATGGCGAATATATTTTCTCCTCCACGTTTTGTTTCATGTGTCGCTCTATGAACACCCTATTTCATTGCGCGCACGTGCAGGTGTAACAGGACAGTATTCATAAAGCTGCATATCCAATTCATATCCCAAACATCTAACTATACATCTTCGGCGGACGTTGCTTCAAAGAGCTAGAACCGAATCGAGTTACTAGTGTTTTAGCTGAGCGCTTGCTGTCTGCTCCGCTCATACCGGCATATGCTAGCAAAATGCCACACAACCGCTTGGCGGGAAAGATTGCGCTTGTGCACAACGCTCATACCGGCAGCGGAACGAAAGTGTGTTTTAGCTGAGCGCTTGCTGTCCGCTCCGCTCAGACCGGCATATGCTAGCAAATGCCGCACAACCGCTTAGCGGGAACGCTATTGCGCTTGCGCACAACGCTCATGCCGGCTGCGGAACGAAGACCGCATCCCTCGCTCCGCTACAAAGCTGACTGAGCGGAGCGTCATAGCGTGTCTACTTGGCCTCTTCGTCGTTTTGCAGCCGAGGTAATAGCGCGTCGCTCGCGTCTCGGCAAGGCGCGCGTATCGAATGCGAAATCTACGCAGTTCCCTGCAGTATCTCAGAGCGTGAAATCTGAGCGGAGCGGAGCGAAAGCGGCGCTCTGCTAAAGCTCTGTACTGGCGAGACTGCAGCAACAAACAAAACCATTTTTTTTCTGCTTACAGATTGCCCGACGAGCAGCAGGCAGAGTGGTGGCTAGATAAATCGAACCGAGGAAAAACGGATGCGCTCTCCAGCGCTTTCCGAGCGCAGGGGTGGAGAAGTATTAGACAAAGCGGGGCACGCGCTGATCTTACAGTGACTCTATGCGCATGCGCCGCGTTAAGGCCTGTACACACTCGAGCCGCCCATAGCCGCAAGCCGCAACACACTCAGGTGGTCCGCCCATCATGGCCGCTCTGACGTTCCGAGAGGCGGTCGTTAACTTTTGGTAGTTAACCTTTGCCGGTATGCGGCGACCGCACAAACGTGGCGCGTGTTCGAAGCGAAGCGGACGCGAGGCCTAGGCGCCAAGGCTGCAGCGGCAGTGTGTTATTTGTGGGTTTGTGATCATTACAAGAGTTATCCAGCACCCGCAAATACATTTGTCGAACGCAGCAAGTCGCTGTGCCCTTCCTGACCTCTTCAGTGTGTGCAATCGCCAACGGAAACAGACGGATGTGTGTTAGTTTACGCGAAGATCGGAAGGAACGAAGCCACCGATTGCGTTTGTGTTGGGCCGTTTGCCGCATGTGCAGTACAAACGCGAAGTGTATCACATACACGTGCATTCTAATCATGACACATGTTCAGTACGCGCCAGAATGAAAATAGTGCGACAGCCGACGTCATCATATGGGGTTCGTAGGTGTGTGTGCGCTCTTCATCGCTGCGAAGCTCGTACGTGTATGTCTGTGAATTGTGGAGTCCTGGTTTGTGTTTATCAAGTGAGGATATGATCTTTAGCGGTTGGCTTTATTGTCATATCTTCGCAGTCATTCGTAATGTGATGTTTGTGTCTGCGATGCTCCTTGATGACCGCGAACACGTACAGCTGCAGCGGAAAAAGATTAGCACAAGTGGCCGATGACCGGACCACGGAAATTGCGGTACGGGGCGCTCTTAATTGTTCCCGTGCACACTGGTATCTAACGTGCCACATCCTTCATGTGTCAACGAGGGGGTGCCTCACACTCTCGTTTTCGGCCTCCTAGAGAACAACAGCGTCGCGTGCCGCAATTTATCTGATCGGGTGGTCGGTCACTTGTGCTAATGTTTTTCCGCTGCAACTGTACAGAACGTTTGAGGGTTCTTACTTTTACGAAGTCGAAGTGTACTGTGATGTATACGTGCAATATGTCACAGTGGTGCTAGGAGTATAAGCTCGTTTTATGCAATATGCGTATACCCTGCAGTGAACCGTGCGCCTTGCATGAGCAAGGACTTAAACTGCTTGTTTGAATAATGAATGGAATAGTTCCCTATTCGATTCGGTCGTCAATATCGGTAAATGCGAATATTTTTATAATAATTTCGAATATTTAAATACGTCTGGTGCACGCAAATAAACGTAACATTGCAGCAAAGGTACGGCAAATTTGCATCCTAGTAGGCATACTATAGATATAAAAAATGAGAATTTGCGTTGTGGAGTAGGCTAGGACACTTAGGTTGCCGTACTTTACAGGCTGCACAACGATCATTTGCACTCTCTGAAGAGCCCTGCACATGCGAAGAAACTACTTGTTTGATCCTACTGCTCCGTTTGTGCTTTTTATATAGAACGCTTCATAACGTACTGTATTATGACAGAAACTTGCACACTTTAAGAATACTGGGATGTGAACTTCAAGTTAGAATTATTGTGATAACGGCTGGTCATTACTAGAAAAGTATTCAAAAAGTATTCGATTAAATTCGATTCTGGCACTATTTGATTCCTATTCGATTCGGTCTCAAAATCACTATTTTCACAACCCTAAGATTGCATCTTATTCGTGCTGTCGTTTGCATGTGCATTACAAACAAGAAGGCCGTCGCATAAACGTGCACTCTAAGCTTGTTAGATGCACATTGCACCTGAAATCGTGATTCGCGTGCACCTCTTAAAAATAATTAAAAATCCTTGAATATGGAAAAAGATTAGAGGGCCCTTCAAATGCCTTCAAAATGGATGTGCTCATACAATTTCTTGAATATGATCTTGCGGGCGATTTTTGAACACAAGGTAACCAACTCCATATTTGGATATGTCATGTACACTCTCTATCAGGAAACGATCCTAAATATTTCGTTTTCAGAGTGTCGCTAAATGATGCATTGTGGCGTGCCCACTGCCACCATTCACAGGCTGTTTAAATTGCCATCGTTGGGCTAGGCGAAGCCAGATTTGTATTTCGCGTAGGTGTGTAACCTAAATAGAAAATGTTTGGACAAGATCAATTCTGTGCATTTTGAATAGCTCTTTGGCATGGTTGACTAACTCCGCACTTTACTCAGAGGCCTCCCGGAGAGCTGACAAAAAAATCACCAGCCCTTCCCCTGTCGAGCAAATGGGGGTAAGCTAAGCTTGTCGTGTGTATCTGACCTTCGTGGTGATTTTCTTTCTTTCCCTCTGTATTAAATGTGAAGCATTTCTTGGCGAACATTTGTTACCTTGGCAGTATCTAACGATCTATCTATCTATCTATCTATCTATCCATCTATCTATCTATCTATCTATCTATCTATCTATCTATCTATCTAATCTATCTATCTAGCCGCCTACCGCTTTCTGCTCTCATTGTCGTTTCGTTAGCTTGGTATGTACCAAAATTGGCCTAGTATGACAGGAGTGTCTGACGAACGTAAGTGATAGGGCATGACATAAATGCCATGACATGCGTGTCATGTAGGTCATGACAATGACCCAGTGAAAAAGATTAACACTCAAAAACAACTCTAATGGGTTCGGACGTAGGTACTAAGTGAAAGAAATACTAAGCGATGATGCTAGAAATCACAATTATGAAGAGGACTCAGCAAAAATGTCAATGACTCAGTGAAAATGATTAACACTCAAAAGCCACTGAAATGGGTTCTGACGTGGGTAGAAAGTGAAGGAAAAGACTAAAGGTTGATGGTCGAAGTCATAGTCATGACAGACTTTCGCCTTAAGGTCTCTTAGGTGAAGGTAAAGGGAGTCCTTAGGACTCATGACATGAATATGATGACATGCGTGCCATGTAGGTCATGAAAGAGCCACCTACGTCTTGGTACTCTTATGGTCGTCTCGCTTACTTGGTAGGCTCCGAGCACACTGCTTCCCATAACATGGATTCCCACAGGGCATGGGATCTGCCGGCTTTTTTCGTTCTCCCTTTTTCCTTCTCTTTCTTTCGGGCTCTCTCTTTCGCTCTCCCTCTACATTTCTCTCTCTCCTGCCTTCTCTTTCTTTACCTGTCCCTTTCTTTCCTTCTCTCTTTTTCTTCCTTTCACTATAGAAAAAGGAAGAATCTTTCTTTCTGTGACCTTCGTGGTGATTTTCCTTATTTCTCACTTTCTATCTCTCGTTTTCTCTTTCTTTCTCTCTTTCTTTCTCTGACCTTCGCGATTATTTTCTGTCTTTCTCTCTCTCTCTTTTTCTCTCTGTTTCTCTCTTTCTTGATCTCTATCTCTCTTTTTTGTCTCTGGTATGTGCCAATGAGCTTGAAGCCTTTCTGCACTATCGCCAGGATCGCTCAACTTTTCAGCGTGACACCACCACCAGCATCACCACCACCCAAAACTTGTGAGCCTATAAAGCTTCGCTTAAAAAATTTGTCGCAGTTTCAACCGAAAGGCGAAGCATCAATTGCGATAGCAAAATAGTAGAGAGCTATACGGAGTAAGGATAGTAGTTTTGTCAGCTGTACAAACTTGGACATGCAGCAGCGCCAGCAACGCGCAGAACTGGCGTGGACGCCGTCGGCGTTTTGCTCACGTTTGCACCGAACAAGCGCGGCGTTGGTGACTGTTGCCGGTGCCTCTGCGGGCGGCTCGGAGGTTTTCGACGAGATCCAAATGCATGGGACACTCGCCGAGCAGCGTCGGAAATCTTACCCACCTTCTCGCCTCGCAACGTTTTTATATAAATACGCATTTGATGCCGCAGCTAAACGTCCCCTCCCCTCCCTCCCTCCCGTCCCCCCTCGGTCTTTCGCGCAACGGAAGAAGTCGCGTTTGCTCTTTATATATGGTGATTGTCAAGGAGGAAAGAGACGTTTAATTCTGGAGCCCTTCACGCAGCAAGGCGCAGAACGCGCGTTTGCTCTCCGACGTGCGTTTGCTCCCCGTGAAAGCATGTAGAAATTCCCTTGTATGCAACAAACGTTTCAGAAAAGGCTTTCTGTGTTGTTCCAAGCTATTCAAGAAGTAGTTTCAGTTATTTGGAGACGCGGCAGAGAACACGTCCAACTTCTCACATAGAGTAAAGTATTTGACTGCCTCGACACAGCTATCTACACTTCTAGCACTTAACTAGGTTTCAGGCGTGATCGCAGAACCGTGCATGCATGGCCAGTGAGTTCTTTATGTGCGGCCACTGAGTTTTTATGTGCATCTGCAGGCCCTTGCATTTCCACGTCATGTTTATAGTTTAGGACGCTCTAGCCATGTTGGGATGTGGAATTTCTTAGGACTGGCCATGATAGCAATTGATTGAAATGCTGTTATCCTGAAGAAGAAAACACATGGAAATTACCAGAAGTTGACCAGTGTGGAATTGGTACAAACCCATTGATCCTTTGCGAACGTGACCATGTAGCCTGTACCAAAGGACGACGGAAAGCTAGTGAACATCAGACACGTATGTTGTAGAATGGACGAGAGAGCAATTGTTCAGCTTCTTGCTCCTTTGTAATAATCCGTTTCCTTACATGAATTATCTGCCATCATGTCAACAAACTCATCGCATGTAGACTTGTGGATATAAGAGGATTGTATTACATCATTGTGATAACCCAAATTAAAAAAAATCGCCAGCCCTTCCCCTGTCGAGAAAATGGGCGTAAGCGAAGCTTGTCGTGTGTGTATCTCACCTTCGTGGTGATTTTCTTTCGTTCCCTCTCTATTTCGTTTTCTATTTCTCTATCTCTATCTTTGGCTTTCTCCTTTATTATCTCTCTCTTTACCTCTTTCTTTGTTTCCTTCTCTCTCCCTTTCTCTCTTTCTTCCGTTCACGTGAAAGAAAGGAAGAGTCTATGTTTCTATTTTTCTTTTTCTCTCTTTATCTGACCTTCGTGGCGATTTTCTTTCTTTCTTTCTTTCTTTCTCTCTCGCTTTATTTCTCTCTTCCTCCCACTTTCTCTCTCTTTCTCTCTATTTCTTTCTTCTTCCCACTCACTCTTTCTCTTTCTCTCATTTTTCTTTCTCATTTTCTTCCATTCTCTCTCTGTTTCTTTCTCTGATCTTCGGGGTGATTTTCTTTCTTTCGCTCTCTGTCTTTCTTTCTTTTTTCCCCTGGTATGTGCCAATGAGCTTCAACTCTTTCAGCACAATCGCCAGGATCGACGCACTTTACAGCATGAAACCACCATCCCCGCCGAAACTTGTGAGCCTATAAAGCTTCGTTTAAAGAGAAGAAAGGCGGGACAGGGGTTTTGCAAAAAATTACACCATCTTCCCCCGTAGGGGAACCCTGAGTAGTATGCGAAGCAGCCATGGGGTCGACTCAAGCTAGTTTTATCGGCTGCATAAACTTGGACATGCAGCAGCACCAGCAACGCGCAGAACTGTTGTCGACGCCGTCGGCGTTTTGCCCGCGTTCGCACGGAACGCGCACGGCGTTGGTGACTGTTGCCGGTGCCTCTGGGGCATCTACCGGCGCGCCTCTAACCTAAGCTGCTTCGCATTATCGCGCGTGGAGCCGCAGGTGTTGCCATTCGTTGCGCAATCCGGACAGGAGACAGTATTTCAGCGCTTAGTAAGGACGAGGACAAAGAATAAGACGTACGAACACATGATGAACGAACAAGACCATCTTGCCACCCCGGAGATGAGAGGAGTGTCGGAGTGGAGGGACATAGACCCGAGACATAGCCCCGAGCATAAGATCCTTCGCATCTAAAAGGAGGAGGTGAACCCCCATCTCTTATATGGGCGTAGGGAAGCGAGAAGGCGTCCTTGCGTGCTCGTCGAGCAAAGGAAGAATGCCTCTGTACACGAAGAGCAGGGGCGGTATTCTGTAAGAGTCTACCTAGTGGACTGTCCATTTCGGCGACCGTTGATTCGCTGCAGCTTGACGTGCAGGAAGGAGACTGGCTAGTACCTTACTGCACGTCAAGCTGCAGCGAATCAACGGTCGCAGAAATGGCGAAATGGACAGTCCACTAGGTAGACTTACAGAATACCGCCCCAGGTCACCTCTTCATACTACATATTCTTTGCTTCTATTTCGGCTACTATTATACCGGTTTAAATAATTTTTGTGGTTGAACATTCACTGGAAGACAATTTAAAACTTTTATAATATAGCTAAAAGTTTCCACAAGGCCCTGGCGAAGAGTTATTTGAAATTGCGGACGGGCAAAACAAGAGGGGTGCATTAGATGAGTGGTTTCACTGTATACCTCACATTGGCAAGCTTTGAAAAAATCTGAGCAACGCTTGTTACATTCAGCTGAAGTGTCGCAATTGTTTTGATATAGAAACCCTTCGAGAAATTTGTTTCTGCCTGCTCCACAGCCATCTGTCATACTGTGTTACATCTGGGGGCCATTCATACCTTGAGCCCGTTATGAAACTTCAAAAGAGTGCTGTCTGCTTTGTGACTTTCTCACATCACAATGATAAGACAACGCTGCTGTTTGAAAAAATTGTCACAGTTTCGCCTTAAAGGGACTGACAACCGATATTTATGGACCCAGTTTTTTATGGCGCAACGAAAAGCTCACCCTCGGTAGTGTTTACACCTGCAGCGGTTACTTCCAAAAGTGCGTGGATATTTTGTAAGCAGAATTTTTCGATCTCAGCAGCCTCTAAAAATTAAGAGTCTCTCCTCCAGCAACGCTGAGAACTGATAGCGATGCCGATAGCCCGCCTCGCAAATTGTGAAAGCCACCCATCGTCCTGCTTTCACTAGAGCAAATGCAACTGTAGTTAACCACCTTTATCGTGACCTTTCCAGCCACTTTTAAAGGTAAATAGACTGGTACAATAAGTTTGCGTTGCTGTACAGACCTTTCTTACAGCTGCACCGCGTTTTTTCCCCAAGTACACGCCTGCGTCATGGCTGGCTGGCCCCCGTCGTCGTTATTCAGTCGATATACGAGCCAAGCCAAGTCATCGAAAACGAAGGCGAAGGCAGCGCCACTTTTCTAATCGCTACAAACGAAGGCTTATCTGCACATTGTAAATTAGAAAAAACTTCTAATAGAAAGACTGTTACTGCATTCCAATATTAATAAAAAGACCCGTAGCAGCATACACTGGTAATAGGTCACGTGGTAGACCTCTTAAATAGGTTCATGTTTATGCCGCACGGGGCGCCAAAGCTCATTTTTCACGACTTTTAGTGAAGAATTAAAAATATAAATCCACGTTTAATGAGAAAAACAGGGCCCCTTCTAGCAAATACGATAGACGATCTTTCCATCCGCGGGGTTATCTCAATTCATATTCTGAGCGGTTGTCTGTCCCTTTAAGGGCGAAGCAATGAATGCGATGGCAACACATCTAATGTCATACGAAATGACGTGAGCGGCTTTGGCTTTGGTAGCAATATGAATTGTAGTAAACATGAGCTTAGTAAGTAAGCAGGTGTGCTGCGGCGTAGGCAGACCGACATGCAGAGAGACTCGATGACCCCGACAAGGCGCGTGTGAAACGACTGCGCACAACGCTCACATCGGCAGCGGAACAAAGAACGCTGCCCACGCTCCGCTGCGAAGCCGTTTCAGAGGAGCGTTAGGGTGCGTCTACTGCTTGCTTTGTCGTTTTACAGCCACGCTGAGCGCGCGTGGCCGGCGTCTCGCGAAGACGCACGTGTCAAACTGGTAGTGCGGCGGAAAATATGTCGATGTTTGTAGTTGAAATTTGTGAGGAGCATTTTCCACCGCCCGTCACGAACAGCAACCAGGCTTCGGGCAGCGCATACATCTAGAAGCAGCAAAAGAGAGAGGTTGCTTTCGGCGACCGCGTCCCCGTCTCGCAGGCTCTCGCACGCGACTTCTACTGGAACAGTCGCTAGTGGCGGCAATGTCACGCTGTCATCAGCAACACGCAGCGCAGGTTTACGACAGCTATAGGCGTCTTGCTCTGTGGCACGTAGTGTCGAGAAGGTCACGCTGCACTCACAAAGATTCATAATTGCACCGTACTCGCGAAGAAAGTCCATACCGACGATTAGTTGACGCGAACACTCTTGGAGGACGAGACAGGTGACTACAAATGTCGACGCACGAACTTTAACTCTTGCAGTACAGCTGCCCAGCAGAATAATAACGTGACCTCCAGCTGTGCGAATGCGCATTCCATTCCAAGGAGTCATAACTTTCTTAAGAATCGTTGCCAATTTCCCGCTAATAATTGAATAATCTGCACCTGTGCCCACCAATGCCCTGACCTGTAGACCGTCTATCAACACAGGTATGTCAAGCGAGACTGGGTCACCAAGTTCTGATTGGGTAACCGGCGATTCTTCGCCACTGCACTCATACGGGGATGTGACAGATGCGTTGTCTTCTTCAAGCGTAGAACTTGCCGCTTTCAGTGAATCTGCGACATTTCGTACAAGCGTCGATGAGAGGTCTTCCGCACTTTGAGTTCTAGCGACCTCGCCGCCGAAGGCCCTTCAGTTTTCCCGACGGGGGCTTAGCGAGTAGCCCTGTGCCGTCGCGCCGAAACGTGGACGAATGGGTGAGGATCGCCTCAGAGATGGTGACCGTGATTGGCGTCGTGTGAAAGGTACCCGTCGCTGGGCCGGATACTCATCAACTTTCCTTGGCCTCCGGCCAACCTGAGGACGAGGCGAGTTGATGAAGAAACCGCGGTGCCAAAGTTGATACGCACACTCGCGGTAGACGTGACCGGCCTCACCGCAATGGTAGCAGAGGGGTCGCTTCTTGTCCTCGTCGAAATGTCCCAGAGCCGGGGGCGATGCCAGGCGCATGTCGAAGCACGGCGAAAGCTGCTTATTGTTCAGAGCTCCAGATGAACGGCGTGTTCTCTCTAGTGAGACGAGTAAGTGGTGCAGAAATTTTAGAAAAATTGCGTATAAAGCGCTGGTAGTATGCGCACAATCCCAGGACGCGTCGAACGCTTTTCTTGTCTGTAGGAGTAAAAAAATCAGCTACAGCGGCAGGTTTTCGGGATCGGGAGAGACCCCTTCCGCGCTCGCGATATGTCCAGGAAATTTCAATTCTTCATAACCGAAGTGACATTTCTAAGGCTTTAACGTGAGGTTAGCCGATCGGATTGCCTCGAGCACTTGCCGCAGTCACTTAAGATGTCCGGAGAAGCTGCCTGAAAATACGACCACATCATCCAGATAGACGAGACAGGTTTGCCATTTTAGGTCAGCGGGCACCGTGTCCATCATTCGTTGGAAGGTTGCCGGAGCAGAGCACAGCCCGAGCAGTAGTACTCGGAACTCGTAAAGTCCACCCGGAGTGACAAAGGCTGTTTTCTCCCGGTCACGCTCGTCTACCTCTATTTTCCAGTACCCACTTGTTAAGTCAAGGGAGGAAAAGTGCTTGGCTTGCCGTAGCCGGTCATGACAGTCCTCTATGCACGGCAACGGATAAACAGCCAACCATTGGCTGTCTCACTCCGTACAGCTTCTCAATTTCTTCGCGGACGACAGAGCGAACAATTTCGCGAAACCATTCGGTGCTATTGCTCCCGAAGGTGGCCAACAATTCGGGAGCTGACATGGTATTAACCTTCCGGTCGAAGAGGGCAGACCACTGATGAAGAACTTTCTCTATCGTCACAGCTTCTGTGAGGAACTCGGCCACACGTTTTGGAGGGCTTCGCACCAGAGCAGCAAAGAGTTGCTCCTTCATACCACGCATCAGGTGGCGTAACATTTTGTCCTCTTGCATAGAAGGATCCGCTCGTTTGAAAAGTCGAGTCATATCCTCGACGTACATGGAGACGGACTCATTCGGCGTCTGAACGCG
Source organism: Dermacentor silvarum (assembly GCF_013339745.2). Classification (NCBI taxonomy): domain Eukaryota; kingdom Metazoa; phylum Arthropoda; class Arachnida; order Ixodida; family Ixodidae; genus Dermacentor; species Dermacentor silvarum. The sequence goes on from NC_051163.1 coordinate 92,068,279, forward strand.
GGACTGTAATTCACGCTCAGCGCGTTCGCGGCGCTCGGTGTTCCTGTAGCACTCCAGAAGGTGATGTCAGAATGCACGCCACGATGTTAACACGTCTTCCCTATTTTGGAACCACATGCGGGCGGCGTCCTTTAAGATGGAGTACACGCGTCGGAGTTTTGTGGCATCATCCCAGCAGTTGGTCGCAGCGACTTGTTCAAACTCACTCATACAGTCATTCACGTCCTCATATAAATATCCGTGAAAGGCAGGGGGCGGCAATGGGTTCTGAAGGGTACAATATGTCGGAGGAAGAGGCGTCGGAACTTCCGTGGTGATTTGAGACGACGTCATAGCAGGCTGTCCTGGTGTCTCTGGTGGTAAACCTCGTTGTCGACGGCTTGCTCTGTGAAATGGGTTGTTCACGGGCGTACGACTCGGGTTCTTGCTGCCAGACGGGGTCATCGGATGGGATGCATCGTCGTCGTCGTATCCAGCAACTCCACCAGTTTTCTCATGCGGTTGGACGACAAGGTGAACAAGATGACAAGGTGGTTTTGTCCCGGCTCAAAACCGTCCAGTCGGATTCTCTACTTTCTCGTCTTCTCCATGTGCTTTCACCGTAAAACGCTAGGTGGCAATATTATGGTGGTTTACAACCTATCAAATGCCACACTAGCAAGGCTTAACATTTATTCTTAATTTTCAGACGCCTGAAGAATTATAAACAGTTATGCTTTAAAGCACATTTTGGTAACAAACATACACCATCTTCATTTCAGAGGAATGGAAAGAGGTGATTTCGCATAGCCATTCTACTGTACCATGTGTGCAGGAATACAGGATAGCCTGGGGGCTAATGTATTTATTAGAGTGAAGAAGTAAGTAGCTGTGGTTTGTTAGGTTATTTTACTCCACAGAGAATGCTGCAGTAAGGTTGCGCAACTGTAAGCAATGCGAGAACGAGTGAAATAATAATTGTATTATATGGATCTGTACGGTTCATGTGAATGCGTACCCGATTTGCCACTATGCATTTTTTCTCTTGGAGCAATTCTATGTTCAGCACAGAGGCTGAGTCACTGTGGCTCCTTAACGGCAAATTGCTGTGTATAGTTTCCACGTTTGCTTGACCACTTATGGAGTGACTGGATGATAACAGAACACCATAGCAGATTTATACAAACAAATTGTGCATTCGCCACAAAGCTCCACCCAAGAAACTATGTGTTGGTTACGAAAATAAAAAATGGAAACAAACATTCCCTTATCTTCTTGTGCTGTCCTGCACATGGTGCTGATGAACTAATGACTATAATGCAGATATTCTGTTCTTTCATTGGAGGTTAGCGCAAGTTGCACTGACACAATAAACACGCATTCATTGCCTACTAGCTGCAGTATGCTGGAATTGTTGTGACAGCAGGCTCGGCAAATGTTGTGCCCTACTTGTGTTTTGTGCACCATATGAGCCAGCATTTCATATTAATGTCATGTACCTGTTTAATCAGTTACCGATTAAGGAAAGCAAATATAAAACCACTCACTACATAAAACATTTCGCATGCGAGACCACTGCACTCATTGCAAAGCTTAGTGACTCAATAATTTTGTTTGCTTTCAGATGAATACAGCTACTGTGCACCTGTTTGTGTTAGCCTATGCACTTTTTTATGTGGTTGTGCGTTATCTAGCTAGGTTGTCACTACATGAATGACATTTAGCCCATGTCGAACTAAATCAAATAACTAGAGTAGTTAGCTATAGCTCACTGACTTCATGTATCCTTTGCAAGATTCTTTTTTTATCTAGGGAAAAGAATGAAAAACAAACATGTGCATGGATGATGTTTACAGCAGCAAATGGTATCAAGGCGATCATCCTTCATTGTCACCACTGCTGAGAGAGTACGCATGCCTGTAGGCACTTTGACCACAGGCTTTACATTGTTTAAATGCTGAATGAGGTATGACTAAGTAGTGAAGGGGCAGCATATTGCACACCCAGATCTTTTTGCATGGGCATTGCTGCCTTGCAAACCTCTGTAAATTCTTAAGGCATGAATGAGGTAATACTTGTATTTGCAGGGACATTTTTAGCGCCAACAAGAAATGTGCACATTGTGTGGTTTCACTCCTAATGACGTGTTTTATCAGCAATATGAATTTATATTTATTTTTATGCAAGCATACCGCTCTTGAAAACATATCTAATAAGCATCTCTGCATAAGGTAGCTATCATACATGCGTAATCAATTCCTTAAGATGCACTGGTGGGTTAGTCGGTTAGTCACGATGGAATATGCTAGCGCACTTCGAATCAACGCCGTAATACAGATTGAAGAAATGCGAGCGCTGTGTGTGTGCCACACACACACAGCGCTCGAGTTTCTTCATTCTGTGTTACGCCGTTGATTAGAAGTGCGCTTTCATATGCCATCAGGTATTTAATTGTAGCCTCACTTTTAACTTGGCAGCTAATGAAAAAACGTGAGCAGCAAAGTGCCAGTAGATCAACAAGCCGTAGTTGAAGATTCACACGCGTGCCCGGTGGTAAAGAGATGCGACTTCTCGATATACACAGCTGTGTTCCGCGATGATAGAACCATCTGTATAGGAGTACGTTAATAGATAACGGTGCGGAGCTCAGCATGCTACGATCTTGCTGTGACAGATAGCTTATTCATTGGCTTTTCGTGTGTACGCGCGTTCTTTCAAGCTTTCGCTGGCGCACCTGCCAAACGTGCGCCATCGTGCTGGACACAACCAAGCTCATGGCGATGCATGTTGCTGCAACATTATGCGGTAGCAAAAAAAAAGTGGCCCAGGTAAGATGACCGCATAGTGGTCCAAAGGTTGGTCACTGCGCCAACGCCACAGATGCAGTCCCAGAAGAGAGTGTGACAGTGAAAGAGTCGCGTTTTCGCCTTGACGCGGAAGCTTAAAGCCGCATCGACAAAAGTATGCCACTGCCGTCTGCTGTTGGCGATAGTGGCCTACATCGAACACCTTTGCTCCGGCGAATGATCGCGAGCTCTCAACAGATGACGCGTCCCCAAATCAAAGGGCGGATTCCGGCGCATGCGAACCACTCGACCCAGCGAATAAAAAAATAATTTAAAAACAAGAATAATAACAAAATCCTAGATCGGGCCAAATGTTTGGTGGTCGCCAGCACACAAAGGCTGTAAACGTACTGTTGCATACTGCCAGTCGCTGGTAACCTGTTTGGCTAGCCAGAGGTCGCATGGGAACTGCACCGCGCTTAAGTCCGTGCAACCGTGTACGTGCGGTTCTAGCGTGAATCGAATTTTGTGATCTGTGGCTCCGACCGCCCGCCGCCTCTGAACTACACCACCTAAAAGACTGAAGGCCCCCGCACGGCGGCGTGACGTCACGCAGGTCAGATCGTACTAGATGTTGGCTTCCCCTTGTTCGTTCACTTCAAATAAGCGGCGCGTTGTCGCGGAATAAAATCAAATTCGCTCGCTCGTGTTGGACGTATAAACTAACTAAAATGCCGCGTCTGCGGTTATGTACGCAGTTCGGTTAGGAAAAATCGTCACAGTTTGTAGCCTCGCGCCTTAAGAAGGCGCTTTGCGTATGCATGTAAGAAACCGTTTTCTAAATGATTGGAAGGAATTGATCGAAACATTTATCATCAGTATTGGGTATCCCCTCCAAATCACGTAAGTATGAGGTAATCACTTTTCAACCCTGCCGTGATTCCTGTATATTTCATACTTCCAGATGTTCTTTTCTAAAGCTTCAAAAGCTCTAACTGGTTTGTTAGAAAAATGGCAACATTTAACATTACATGAAATTAAATGCCAGCAGTTGAAAGTGGAAGAAACACGAATACTCATAAAATGACACTCATTTCTGTCCTTGCAATCAATTTCTTATCATATACAGATTTTATTATATACAGCTTGACAGTCTGTTTTGTGTAGAGTAACACAGTATTAGCGTCACATGTAAGAGGTCGCCCGTGGCGAGAAAAGAGGACGAAGAAGTTCGCGGAGCGTTCCGAACGGCGCGAGCGCTCGAGGCACGTGAGCTGAGGTGGAATCCGCGAAGGAGAAGCATCGAAGCAGTATTATCAACGTGGCTCTTGAGCTGGAAGGTCGCTTCGTCAGCCATGCTCTGACGACGGGAGAGCGGAGGACCCGGCCACGAAGCTCGTGAAGCTGGCAAGGCCCAGGTGTAGCTGTAGTTCTCGGAGACGTCCGGGCGAAGCTCCTGGGACCAGCTGCTGATGTTCACGGTGGTTCCGGTCCTCTTCGCAAGGATGCCTCTTCCTCGGCCGAGCCCGATCAACCGATAATCACCGGGGAACTGGGCTGTCATGCCGATCGACGTAAGGCGAAGAACGCTTCGCGAGGCCTACTCCGGCGAGTGACACGTCAGCGGTGGCTACCGGGGCACCAGCCACGTACTCGGTTAGGTCAACGGAACCGCGAGGCGTCGGCACTTACGGCACCCGCAACGATTCGGACGAGCCCAACGTGGACTCAACAAGAACTTCAAACCGACGATCCGTAAGAACCCGAACTTCCATATTCCGACGCATTTAGGCTGAATTCAGGGTGGCTAGACTTTGAAGAGTCAGTGCTAGGACTGAACGAGAGACTTTAAGGCAGAGCTAGGCTCCGAAACTGAGATAGGCTATTTTGTGGTAGTTGTATTTAATCTGAATTTGGTGTTTGAGTTCGAGTGAACATTTTTGTTGAGTTATGGTTTGAGTTTTGTCTGCCTTGTGCCTTTACCGTCCCTGCACATATTAAATCCTCGTTTGCTGTGCTGCCCGTCATGCCTCTCCTCCATCGAGAGTAGCGCATGTACGCAACTCTCCGGCTACCAAGCAAGTAGAAGGTGACAATTAGGAAAGGAGCAGATGCAGCTCAGTGTCGGGAAAACATTGGAACAATAACATTTCTATGAATGCACTTACTGCTTTGGTACAAATTATTGCTTTAAACATGCAGGTAACTGACGTGCACGATTTTCGTGAAGCTGAACAGAAAGACAGATTAGAAGCCTTCCGGAGTATGGTAGGATGCTGGGTATTTTATTTGACATTGATGAGAGAAAAAAAAGGCATTTTATTTACAAACAATACTGTGGAAACAAAACTGCATAAAAGACACGTCAACTTTTAACCCTTTCAGGCCCAAATTAATTCTGTTCATTGTAAAAAATTGGTCTTTACAATTTGAGATGTGCATAATCGTGGTAGTTAAAAAAATAAAAAATTTGTGCTCACACTTTTCAATCAAAACTTATTAAATGATTCCAATTGGAATCAGCGGGACTTGGTGGACTTGAAATGCGTTGTTTCAAGCAATACGTGAAAAGTCTATTTTATATGAAGTTCTTTGAAGCAATTCTTTTCTTTGTTGAGGCAGAGGTGTGTTCCACACTTCTTGCACCGAATGCGGGAGTAAGAGGCACATTGTTTATTTTTTATAGTTTGCGCAATGACTTCTTTTTCATCGGACGAATCAATGTCGCCTCGAGGAATCAGCACAAGCTTCGCGACTTCTTTCTTTTTCTCATAAAACTCGCATGCACTGATTGTCGCCGTCTGTTCCGAAATAAATTGCCCCCCAACAGTTTATCTATATGGCATATCAACAGCATAAAATCACAAACAGTTGAGCAAGGCATCCACCAATTATACAGGCTCCTGACGCGATATTCATCCATCAGGTAACACGCGCCCAAAACATGGCCAAGTACGGCAGTTCGTCCGTCCAAGAAATTAATCAGGCCAAGCAACTCAGGGTCGTCACGTTGTTGTGCAATGGTAGACGTGTCGAGAAGACCGAGAAATGCTGTTTCCCCTTCATCGGTCGAAGGAGCTGATTCTATGGGTGACCGAGACAGGCAGTCGGCGTCGGTATGCCGTTTCCCCGACTTGTGCAGGACTGTCATATCAAACTCTTGTAGTCTGAGGCTCCAACGTGCTAATCGCCCGGAAGGATCTTTCAGATTTGTGAGCCAGCAGAGTGAATGATGGTCGCTGATAACCTTGAAGTGCCGACCATACAAATAAGGGCGAAATTTTGTAACCGCCCATAGCACGGCGAGGCATTCTTTCTCGGTTGTAGGGTAATTTGCTTCTGCGCCTGAGAGCGTTCTGCTTTCATAGGCGATTACTCTTCCTGTGTCCTCCTGGCACTGCACAAGAACAGCTCCGAGGCCAACATTGCTGGCATCAGTGTGAAGCATTGTCGGAGCTATCTCGTTAAAGTGGGCAAGCACAGGGGGCGTTTGTAAACGGTTCCGCGAATCGGTAAATGCAGCTTGCTGTTCGTCGCCCCATACAAACGCAACGTCATCTCTCGTGAGGCGAGTTAACGGCGACGCAATGCGAGCAAAGTCTGCAATAAACCGCCGATAATATGCGCAGAGGCCCAGAAAGCGTCTGACAGCCTTTTCGTCAGAAGGAATAGGGAACTGTGCGACAGCGGCAATTTTTTTAGGATCCGGGCGGACTCCCGCGTGACTGACGACATGGCCAAGAAACTCTAGCTCCGCAAAGCAAAAGTGGCATTTCTCCGGCTTTAGGGTGAGGCCGGCGGACCGTATAGACGGCAGAACTGCTTCAAGCCGTTCAAGGTGCTCTTCAAACGTTGCGAAAAACACTATGACGTCGTCGAGATAGACTAAGCAAGTTTTCCACTTCATCTCCGAAAGCACGGTATCCATAAGCCGTTGAAAAGTAGCAGGTGCAGAGCACAAGCCGAAAGGCAAGACCTTAAATTCGTATAGTCCATCTGGCGTGACAAAAGCGGTTTTCTCGCGGTCTCTCGGGTCTACTTCAATTTGCCAATACCCGCTCTTTAAGTCCATGGAAGAGAAATAACGAGCGCTTCGAAGCCTATCAAGTGAATCGTCTATGCGGGGAAGCGGATGCACGTCTTTTTTTGTAACCTGATTTAGCTTTCGATAATCCACACAAAAACGCAGGCTGCCGTCCTTCTTTACCAAAACTACAGGTGATGCCCACGGGCTCTTGGAAGGCTGAATCACATCGTCTTCAAGCATTTGGTTTACCTGCAGCTGTATCGCTTCACGTTCTTTTGGGGCCACACGATAAGGGTTTTGGTGAATCGGTCTCGCTTCGTCCTCTGTGATTATGCGGTGCTTGGTTAGGGGCGTCCGACCGACTCTTGACGTCGTCGCAAAGTAATCGCGGAAGAAGTCGTTCTCGCTCGTGTTGCGGTAAAGTAGCGTTTACGTCAAGCACAGGTGCTGGGTCTTGCACATGCGCTTCTTCTAGTACAGAAAAGCACCCACGAACATCAGCGACATCGTCAAAATAGGCCACAGCCGTGCCCTTTGGTAGGTGCCGTCGCTCTGTGCTAAAATTGGTCAACAACAAGTTCGTGCGCCCATCGGTGATATTTACGATGCCTCGTGCAACGGCGATACCGTGAGTAAATAACAAGGGTGTTACTTGGTCTGCAACTCCTTCACAATCAAACGGTACGTCACATGCAACCGAAACAAGTATAAATGACCGAGGTGGGACGACCACGTCGTTTTCGATTAGACGACAGGCGTTGCGTTTCGGCGATAAGCAGGGAAATAAATCCGGCGTCCTGTGAAACGTAACCAAGCGGTCCGGGATGTTAATTATGGCGTCGTATTCCCGTAGAAAATCTATGCCTTGGATTAACTCTTTACAGCATGTTGCAAGAACTACGAAAGTTGCCACGAAGTACGAACCTCCTATGGTGACTCTCGCCGTACAGCTTCCAGCAGGCGTGAGCAGTCGGCCGCCCGCAGTCCTTATATGAGGTCCGGTCCAGGGCGTTTTTGCTTTCTTAAGGCGAACGACTAGAGCTTGACTCATTATCGAATACGCGGCACCAGTGTCGACTAGCGCTGTCACTTGCTGTCCGTCAACTGATACAATAATATAGGGCTCTCACAATTTCGTCGGCGTTAGAGTTTGTCGGTTTCACGGCGTTCTGCGGCGGGATCATTGGGGGTTTTTCGTCGTCTTGTCGGCCCGCAACCATACCCCCAGAGCTCCGCGCCGTTAGTTTCCCCGGCGTGGACTGGGCGACCTCCTTCCCCGGAGGTCAGCAAAAGTACGTCCACTCGGTGCAGATGAATGAGCCGGGGACGGAGAGCGTGACCGCCGGCCAAAATCGGTCTGGTGGTTGGGCTGAGAGTCATCGTTCAGAGTGCGCGTTGCGGGAGCACCTTGAAAAGTAGCGTCGTCGAGGCGTAGCATGTAGTCGTCACTGGTGCGTCGACCGTCGGACCAGGATTGATAAGGTTGAAATGAGGCATCGCGGTACCAGCAATGGCGGGAGACATGGCCGATTCCTCCGCAGTGATAGCAGAGGGGCCGCCTAGTGACAGTGCGCCATACGTCCGTTCTTCAAATTTGCGGCTGCCTCGGAGGCTCGTCTTGTGGCGGTGACCAAAATGCAGCTGACGGTGGCTGGCGGTAGGACGGGATCGGCACAACGGGCGGATGTCTCAAAGGTTCCTCTGTTGGTGATGACCATGGTGTGGCCCTCGGTGGCTGATGGTGCGACCGCATGGACACAACAGCTGGTTGACGTCGGACAGCGTCGGCATAACTTAGGGGACGCTGCTCGTAACCAGGATCGCCTGCCGAGAACGCTTGCCTAATTTCCTCACGTACGACTTAGCAACTGACGCGATGGGTGTGCCCATTGCCGGTATCCGGAGCTTCTGAAGTTCTTCGCGAATAATCTCCCTAATTAGATCACGAAGGGAGCTCTGATTGCTAACGGTCATTGTGGCAGCATTGATAGGAGTGCTGGTGGGCAAGCGATCGTACTGCCTGCATCTTACATGGACTGCGCGTTCAATACCAGTGGCTTCCGTCTTAAATCCGCCACGGTACTCGGTGGATTGCGCACAAGTCCGGCGAACAGTTCTTTTATGCCACGCATAAGGTACCGTAATTTCTTTTCCTCGGGCATGTGCGGGTCAGCTCTACGACACAGGCGGGCCATGTCCTCGGCAAACATCGCTACAGTTTCGTTGGCTTTCTGAAAGCGCAGCTCAATTAGTTGCTGCGCACGGTCCCGTCGATCGACACTCGCAAATGTTTCAATTAGCTGATGTTGGAAATCATTCCATGTAGCGAAACTGGCTTCGCGGTTTTCAAACCACGTGCGAGCACTACCGTCAAGGGCAAAATACGCGTGGGAGAGCTTTTGTTGAGCAGTCCACCCATTGACCTTGGCAACACGTTCGTACTGGTCAAGCCAGTCTTCAACATCTTCATGTGCGCCACCATGAAAGCGATAGGGAATCAGTGGTTGCAGAAGGGTTACCTGGGACGGACTGTGAGTAGAGCTGTCTTGTGGAACTCGTGGAACCTGTGGCAGGCTGGCGGTTGCCATTGGCAGAGGTAGACAGGGCTCGGACGAGCGTTCTTGTAGGGGGTTGAGCTCGGGGGCAAGGCCTAGCAACCGCCGACTGAAGCGATGTACAGGAGTTGCAATTGGAGATGGGCTGGATGAACGGCTCCCCGGAGGAGTTCGGAGCATCAGGCAGGGTTGTATACCCAGCACCTCCACCAGTGTCGCGTGTCAACGCGAACAAGAGACAACACGTTGAACAAGACGGCGGAACAGGTTTAGAAAAACATCAGAACAACAGACGTCTTCTTCGTCTTCGAGTTCCCCCTGTCCCACTACACGGAGCACGTTAAAGCACATATCATCATCGTAGTCTAAATGTCTACATAGAACACGCGTCAATATATTGGCGATGAGTAAGGAATCCTGTTGAATGTCGAGTGGGATAGCTTCAAGGACTACGTTTTGTACTATGTGGGAGAATGAAAGTTGCGTATGCCTTATGAACCGCTTGATAAAGGTGGACACAACCGGAGTAGTATCGTTTGGTGAGTGATAAGCAGTATATCCTGGGAGCGATATGCTTGTTTTAGGGTCCTGTAGCAGAATTAGGTCTGGTGGGTGTTCCTCATTTAGTATGACTTGAATTAGCGCTTCTCGCTTACGGCGTATCCTGCGACAGTTACAGTGCCAGAGTTTTAAAAGGGGAGGAGTCTTAGAATTAGATGAATCACCTGCCACTTTGCTGCCCAGAAGTTTGGGAAGTGGAGGGGGGGTGAGTGGTACGGGGTAGGGGCACCGCCTGCATTTGGTTGGTTGCCTCCGCCACCATTAGGCCCATCTGTGTCCTGAGCTGGGTACAGAAGGTATCTAGCTTATTCTCTAAAATTTTGAAGCGTTCGTCAATGAGGCTGTCGATCCGAGCTTCGAGAGTTGGGAATCGAGCCTCGAGTGTTTGCAGGCGCTTGTCTAGGAATTGCTGAAATTCATCGCGCATCTGCTGTTGGAAGTGTGCTAGTTTCGCTGTTAATTTTGCCTCAAGTTTGGCTTCAAACTGAGCCTCCATCTCAGCTGTTTTGTCTGATTGCTCCAGCTCTGTTGTTTTGGCTGATGGCGGAGGAACGTCTTTTCTTTTCTTTTTTGTAGGTGGGGTGGAGGTTGACGTTTCTGCGGGAGATGAACTCTGGGTGTCTAGGGGTAAAGGGTGACCAGTGGGTGGGTGTGAGGGTTGGGTGATGGTTTGGGTGACGGGTGATGTGTGGGGTTGGGTGATGGCCTGTCGCAAGCTTCTTACCTCCTCTCGAAGACGGATCATCTCCTCGTCCCGGGGGTCTGGTTTGCGGACGATTCGTTCTGCCCATGTGAGCTCCTCGGGGGCCTTCGGGGGGGGGGGGGGGGGCTGATGGATTCCATCTTGGAAAATCTTCTGGGTGTAGCTGGCGTCTTCCGGTTGTTTCCCTGTTTACAGGTGGCTTCGTTGTTTGTTGTCGCTTGGTTGCTTTACACCGTCCTGTTCCTGTAAGGTGCTCTCCGCCGCACAGAATGCATCGGGGCACGCACTGACGTGTTCTGTCTTCGCCGCGATCTTCGCCGCATCTTGGACATCTCGGTATTTTCGGTTCTGGACACACATCATATCTGTGTCCTGGGGCGCGACAGTTCGTGCAAGCCTCTGGTCGCGCCCTATATGGCGTGCACAGGTGTACTCCCCCATAGTAGATGATTCTATGGGGGATGGGTCCCTGGGCAAAGGTTATAAGGATGGATTTAAAGTTGCCCATGCGTCTTGCTAGTAGAATGCCTGCTTCAGGATTTCTCGCTTGTAGATCTTGCAGAAGCTCTTCTTCCGTTTCATCCCAAAAAGCATTCGATATCATGCCTCTTACTGTGCCCGCTGCAGGGACTATGTACGCTGCCACCCAACACGCTTTTGCGTTTAGGGTAATGCTGCCGATTTTAACCAGGTTAAGGGCTGCTTCCTGGTTAGTGGTGGCTACTGTGCACGTGTTGTTCATTGGGTGCACGCGTAGTTGCACTTCTTCTCCCATCAGTATCTTCGCCGTTTCGCAGAGGCAGCGGAGCAGCCGCTGCGGTTGTATGTTGGGTAAGAATAGGCCTCCCTGTGAGCGGAAAACTACCTTTTTCGCATATTGTGGCAGTGGAGCCATTTGGCGACTTTTGCGCTTCACTTGCTGCGTTGCACGCAAGTGCGCTGGGTTCGGGCGGTACGTCAGACGCCACGTCGACGCGGGGAGCGTTTCGGTGCGTTCCTCGGATGCCTTCTGTTTTCCGCGTACCCCGTTTGTATCTTCCATTCGGGCTTTTGACTGGGACTTGCCTTGATAGGTTCCGATGATCTTAGTCCAGTCTGCTAGGTCGTAGTCCTCTTCTCGGAGGGTAGTTCCTTCGACTTGTACTTCCATCATCGAGGGCTGCCGGTGATTCGCCGAGCTAGGACTCGCGCCTGGCATGGCGCGGCCTGTACGGCGTGTCGGTTTTCTCTGTCCAATAAGTCACGTTTGCTGGACGATATGGTCGCCAAACTTGGTGAGTGGCCTCCACTCACCTTCGGGTAGCTACACGGCAAGTTTCTAGAAACGAGATGACAATCTACCAGAAGGGCAGCATTGCTCTCACGGAGCCGATGTTGCATGCGTCCGCACTCGCCCATTACCTGGACGCGTCTTCGCAGCTGTGGAGGTGGGTAGGGGAGAGAAAGAATGACTGTGGCAACGGCGCTGCAGCATCGCAAAGTGGGTGTCAGCACTGCAGCAATGGATGTGAGTAGCGGAGAGGGACAAAGACTGTGGCAACGGCGCTGCAGCATCGCAAAGTAGGTGGCAGCACTGCAGCAATGGATGTGGGTAGCGGAGAGGGAGAAAGACTGTGGCAACGGCGCTGCAGCATCGCAAAGTGGGTGGCAGCACTGCAGCAATGGATGTGGGCAGCGGAGAGGGAGGAAGACTGTGGCAACGGCGCTGCAGCATCGCAAAGTGGGTGGCAGCACTGCAGCAATGGATGTGGGCAGTGGAGAGGGAGAAAGACTGTGGCAACGGCGCTGCAGCATCGCAAAGTAGGTGGCAGCACTGCAGCAATGGATGTGGGTAGCGGAGAGGGAGAAAGACTGTGGCAATGGCGCTGCAGC